>NW_024412425.1:2280786-2290097 GCF_014898765.1 Herpailurus yagouaroundi
CAAGAGAATTCTTGGTTGGCTGTGGGCGCCTCATGTTCAAAGGACTTTACTGCATTTTGGACCCGCCCCTAAACAAGCCAAGCCGCGTCTGCAAAGAGCTGCTGGCGCTTCCTGCTGAGGCTGCAACAGTAAATCGGCTGGTCTTTCCAGAAAGCCAAAGGGGACTGTGGAGTCTGAAGCCGTGTAGGCATGTCTGGGGCCTCGGGCAGCTGTCCAGTGCTATCCTAATGACCAGGGGTGTGTGGGAGGAACCCGGAGTGTGGCAGCCATCCTCCAGGTGAGAGCCTCGCCACCTCAAGGTACTTACTGTATTTCAGTCTCTGGTGCTGCCCCTATTCCTGGACTAGGTGCCCTACAGATAAGGATTTTTCTCAGATAGCCTTGGATGGATTTATTGACTAGGAAAGCTCACTATGTAATGTGCCAGAAATTGGGGTTTCCCTATGCCTCTTGGGTACAGGTTTTTGACAGATTTCAAACCTCAAATCCAAGCCATTCCTTTATGTGCCAAGGAGTGTGACTGTGCAATATAAAAACCTACTTTTCAAAAACATTGTCAGGGTTTAACTGTCAGGGTTTAAAGCGTGAAGGGCAGTGATCTTAAACTTTACTTTCCTCAACACAAGGAACTGAATTCTATTATCATTCCTATTTTGTAGAAGTTGGTTAAATAACCTGCCCTATATCATACATTTCTAGTATGCTATGGAATCCATATTTGAAACCATGGCTGAAAGACCACAGCCTGACTCTTAATTCTTACTATGCATATAGAGCTTCTCAAACGTCCGTTGACAAACAGGAATAGCACTACAAGTTAGGTGCTGTTTTTACCTCATTTCAGTGACAAGAAAACCAAGGCTCACTAAGGTTCAGTTAAATATCTGGAATCTTCCAAATACTAAGTGAGCACAGCTGGGAACAAAATAGTATCTTCCTAATTTCAGATACAATGTTGAGGGCAGTCAATGCAAAACAATGACCCAACAACAAATACATGTTAGGCAGTTTATAGGGCCTCTTTTTTTTTAAGATTTCAATAAGGCTTGGGCTCCCAGGTGACGCAATCAGTTAAGCTTCTGACATTGGCTCAGGTCATGATCTCATGGTTTGTGTGTTGGGATCCCTGCATCCGGCCCTGAGATGATAGCTCTGAGCCTGTAGCCTGCTTCAGATTCTGTGTCCTTCTCTCTCTGCCCCTCCCCCACTTGTACTCTGTCTCTATCTCTCAAAAATAAATAAACGTTTAAAAATTTTTTTTCAAAAGGCTCTTGGAGTGTGGGTATCTGTATCTCAAATTTGAAGATGAGAAAATTGATAGATAACTATCAAGATCAAATCAGTGTTTAAGGATAGATACAGATTGGAACCCAGGTGTTTCTAAATTCAATGCACAGGTCACAGTCAGGTCTCATCCTTTCTCCTCATTCAGGAGAACTCAAATCTCCGCCATTATCAAGGCAAACTTTTAATTCACCCTTTTGTTTATATAAATGCCTAAGAATAAGGTTTCCCACCCCCAGCTCCAACCTTAAACACTATCTCCACACATCTTCTTTCACTGGAACAGAGCCCCCATGAAGGCAGAGACTTTGTCTATTCCACCATTATGTTCTCATCAACTAGAATAGAGCCTTCTGTGTATTGGGTGTTTGTTAATTAGATTCAAAGGAATTAACATTCCTGTGATTTCCCCTTCACCTCTTAACTATCCTTTCTTGCCCCCTGGCCTTCCAAGTCTCTGTATCTGGAATCCGCTCTGAGTGATCTCTCTCCATTTACCCACAGCTTGAGAAGTTCACCTGGATAATAATGAACAGATAACACATCAAAATTTGTGACATTCAGCTAAAAAAAAAGGGGGGGGGGGCTTAAAGGGAGTGGCTAAAATTCAGAATACTGAAAATAAGTGACAAAGATGTGGAGTCACTGGAACTGTTACACATTAATAGGAGACTATGAAATAGGTTTAAAAATTGGAAAACAGCTTGGCAATTCATTCTAAAGTCAAGTACATGGGGCGCCTGGGTGGCTTAGTTGGTTAAGCTTCCGACTCGGCCCAGGTCATGATCTCATGTTTCATGAGTTTGATTCCTGCATCAGGCTCTGTACTGCAGGTGCAGAGCTTGCTTAGGATCCTCTCTCTTCCTCTCTCTCTGCCCCTGCCTGGTTCGTGCATACACATGCACTCTCTCCCTCCAAAATAAAATAAACTTAAAAAAATAAAATAAAGTCAAACACATAACTATCACACTACCTAGCAACTTCATATCTAAGAGTTTACCTAAGAGGAATAAAAACTTGGACCCACCCAAAAACTTTCACAGCAATGGTCTTAACAGCTTTCATTATAATAACACAAAACTGAAACAACCAAAATGTCAACAGGAGAAAGGATGAATACATTATGATATATCCATATAATGGAATACTATTCAACCATATTTTGGATTGAACTGATACATGCAACAACATGGATGAATCTTAAAATAATTATGCTGAATGGAAGAAATAAGACAAAGTACATATTGTTCAATTCTATTTACATACAAATCTAGAAAGTGCAACCTAATTTATTAACAGACACTAGATCAGTAATTGCCTGGAAGCAGAGTGGGAGGGGCCAGGGAGGGCTGGGAGGGAAGCATTGCAAAGACTTTTGGGGACAGTGAATTTGTTCATTTTTCTGATTATATTCATTATCTATATATGAATATATACACATTTCAAAATTAATCCATTTGTACCTCTGTGTGGTGATGGATGTTAACCAGACTCATTGTAGTAATCATTTCACAATGTAAACAAATATCAAATCATTATACTGTATACCTGAAACTAATACACAGATGCTCCTTGACTTATGATGGGGTTACATCCTGATAAGCCCACTGTAAGCTGAAAATCTCATAAATCAAAAATGCATTTAATACACCTAACCTACTGAACATCACAGTTAGCCTACTAACTCAGAATACTTACATTAGCCTACAGTTGGGCAAAATCATCCAACACAAAGCCTACATTATAATAAAGTGTTGAATATCTCATGTAATTTACTTAATACTATATTGAAAGTGAAAAACAAAATGGTTGTGTGGGTATTGCTTTCACACAATCATAAAGTTGAAAAATTCAGTTGGGAACCATGTATAATGTTATATGTCAATTATATCTCAATTAAAAAAATTGAATCCAACTGTATGCTTTAAATATGTGCCATGTACTACATGTCAATAGAGATGTTGTTAAAGACATGGTATTATAGTCTTAAATGAACATAGATACAATACATATCTATGTACATACATATCTATGTACAATACATATATGACAACTATAATATAGAAGATGGGGCTATAAATGGACCTACGCATTGCAAGGTTCTTACACTTTATGTGAAGTGGTTCAATATTAACTCTAAGTAGACTGTGAATAGTTTAGAATATATGTTTTAATACAGACAGTGACCACTAAAAATATGCACAAAGCATAGTGAAAAACAAGTTAAAATGGAATTTTAAATAAGTATTTAATGCAAGAGAAGACAAACTTGAGACACAAGGGAACAAAAGTCAGATGGAAACAAACAAAATAAAATGGATTACTGTGTCAGTAATTACATTAAATGTAAATGGACTAAACACTACATTTGGAAAAAAAAAAGACATTGTCACAAGGGATAGAAAAACAATAGTTTGAGAAAACTAAGGGATGTCTTCAGTCCTCAAGTTCTTTATGTTAAATCCTATCACACAGTTTTCTTGTTTTGACAAATATTTTGAATGACTGCATAGCATTCTAACTTAAGAATTATAATTAATCATCTTGAGATGATTAGGTGTATGCATTAGGTTGGACAACATTTCTAGGGTCTTTACACAGTTCTTGATCTCTGTTAACTTACTAATTATGATTTTATTCTCTTTTATGGCCATCAACAATCCCTCACTTAACACTCTTCTGGTTTCTGAGTTAGAGGATACTAAGATTGATCCAGAATTATATCAGTCAGTTAGTTTCAGCCTATCTAGTCAGCAGTAGTCATGATATTTATCATTTAGAAATTCCTTACTAAAACCCATGATCTACAGGTGCCTGGGTGGCTCAGTCAGTTGAGTATCAGACTTATCATCCACTGACAGCGTGGAACCTATTGGGATTCTCTTTCCTTCTCTCTCTGCCCCTTCCCTCCTCATTCTCTCTCACAAAATAAAATAAAAACTAATAGTAAAACCCATGATCCATATATTTGCAAGTTCTAAATCACATGTCTATTCAATTTTAAAAGCCTCACAAAGTATTAATCTCAATCTACACTAAGACAGATACCATTTATTACCAGGCTTTGTCACATGTACCTAGAAAACTCATGTCTGTGAGAATGTCAGAATCTTCAGAAGTTTGGCCATATGGGATCCTCATCTCTAATTCATCAACTACAATCCTGACTTGCAAAGCTCAAATCATTTCTTTACAGGACTTTACTTTTTCATTCTCCCTTCACTGCTCTTAAAATAAGTTAGGCACAGAGGAGATAATGAATACTCTGGTCAGTATATACATAAACACTGGTTGGAGGAGACTGGGCCACATACAGAGAACATGAGGTTATCTGGAACCATTGTTCATAATTGACTGGGGTTCTTTTAGGTAGGAAGCTTCTAGGACAACTAATGAAAACATTTATATCACATTATTTCAACAAGAAGGAAACACCAACTTACATATGTCATAGCTTGATGTCTGCAAAAACTGATCCGTTCTCCTACGGGTTTCCCTACTGGAGAAAAACAGAGAATCCAGACCTGGGAAAGGAAAAAGAGATTGTGAGAGCAAGCATGCTTTAGTGTTACTATGTAACAACTTAAATGTTTTGCTTCTCCATTCCATTTTATTTAATATCTCCTTCAGCACAAACACACACAACTGCAAAAGATTAGAAGGATTTTAGATAAATTGAAACTCTTCCCCTAATCCCCAGGAAATCCAGATATTTCAGCAGATAGCTTTCTGGTCAGTGCTCCATTTTGGGAAAGCTGTTCTGCACCTGAGACTGTGCTGCTCAGTCCTGCCCTGAACACATGCTTCCCCCTTCATTCACGGCTTTCAGGACTGAAAAGGACCTACATCATCCAAACCACACCTTACTTCCTGGCTTTGGGATCAGGTGAGGGTGAACGGGTTGAAAAAGTATACAGGTTAGAAAAGACATTAAATTGGGTCAGGCAGGGTACAACAATCCAGAAAAACTGCTGAAATATATCACATACCAAATGTGAAGTAAGGGAAAAATAATGAAGATATGGAAAATATTCCAGAAATACTGTCAGTAGAAAAATCACATTATGAAACCATATTTACACTACATTATTTGTAAGATACATGCATACTTCAATATTGAAAGACTGACAGATCATCAGATTTCAGTAGACAGAGAAAGTCCAGAAAGCAAAACACCCATACATTAACAGTGCTTGTCTTCTCTCTTGATCTTTTTTTTTCTTGAAAAGTAATAATTGCCTACATACAAGAGACAGGTTTCTTTGCTGTTTCAATGACATATATGTTTGAAGATTTCTTTTTTTTTTTTTTTATTAAAAAAAAATTTTTTTTTCAACGTTTTTATTTATTTTTGGGACAGAGAGAGACAGAGCATGAACAGGGGAGGGGCAGAGAGACAGGGAGACACAGAATCGGAAACAGGCTCCAGGCTCCGAGCCATCAGCCCAGAGCCTGACGCGGGGCTCGAACTCACGGACCGCGAGATCGTGACCTGGCTGAAGTCGGACGCTTAACCGACTGCGCCACCCAGGCGCCCCAAGATTTCTTTTGATGTACACATTTCATAGTACTGATGAATAGAAGAAAGGTGAAGCTCACATGGTTAATCTTAGCCAAAGTGTATGTGTGTGTATATATATGTGTGTATACGTGTGTATGTGTCTGTGTTCCAAAATACTATTATGTTATCTGAATCATAAAATCTCAAAATTTCACCAGGGATCAAATAACTAGATACTTAGAAAACAAAGCTGACAG
The DNA here is from genome assembly GCF_014898765.1 of Herpailurus yagouaroundi. Classification (NCBI taxonomy): domain Eukaryota; kingdom Metazoa; phylum Chordata; class Mammalia; order Carnivora; family Felidae; genus Herpailurus; species Herpailurus yagouaroundi. The sequence goes on from NW_024412425.1 coordinate 2,286,829, forward strand.
AAAATACCTAAGGTAACCTCAAGAAGGTCGTGCCTCAGTAACCACTTTTTTGAGATATTATACTGTTGCATTAGACTTTAACCTAAAACTTAGATATTTTTTGACAGATAACTGACATATGACATTATATTAGTTTCAGGCATATAGCAGGATTCAAAATTTGTTTATATATTACAAAATGATCACCTCAGTTAAGTCTAGTTAATATCCATCACCATACAGTTATTTTTTTTCTTGTGATGAGAACTTTGAAGATCTGCTTTCTTGGCAATTTTCAAATATACAATACAGTATTATTATTATAATACAGTATTAACTATAGTCACCACACTGTACATTACATCCCCATGATTCATTTATAACTGGAAGTGGGTACCTTTTTCCCACCTTCACATATTTTACCCACCCTCCAACCCCCACCAATGGCAACTACAATCTTTTCTCTGTATCGGAGTTCAGGTTTTGTTGAGGGGTGGGGGATTAGATTCCTCATATAAATGAGATCATATAGTATTGCTACTTGTCTTTCTCTGACTTATTTCATTTAGGGTAACATCCACCCATATTGTTGCAAATGGTAAGCTTTTCTTTTTAATGTCTGAATAATATTCCCCTGTGTATATATACAATATATTTTGATTTTGATGAGAATTTAAGTATATGAAGTTAGCAGTTCAATGGCCATGTCTTAAAATATATATGCATTATGAACATTTGTTATAAGTGGAAGCTGTTTTCCAAAATGTGCAAAGTTCATTCTTTTAAACAGTGTTTACTTGCTCTTGGAGTACAGTAAGTTTGAATTATTTTGCTAAATGGTTCTTGTTTTCTTCAGTTACCAGTAATATGATGTTCTATAAGATTTTTATGTATGCTTATTGTTGGATTACTGCCTAAAAATATGGATAGTCTCTGAGAACAGTCTTGTATTGATGCTGGTCTCACTGCTATATCCTTAGGGAAGTTTACTTCACAGAACTATTTCCCACTCCATTAGTCACATGCTCCAAAAAGCTGCCGAATGTAACATCATAAGAATAAAACATGTAATGAAGGAGATACCATGTGATCCAGCAATTCCACCCTTAGGTGTATACCCAAGAATAAAAAATACATTCACACACACACACACACACACACACACACACACACACACACACACAAAACCTTTTACACAAATGTTTGCACTTATAACAGCCCAAAAGTGGAAGAAACCCAAATGTTCATAAACTGATAAAGAAAATGTGGTATATACATGCAAGGGAATATTATGCAGCCATAAAAATGAAGGTTATTTTGATACCAGTTACAACGTGGATGAATCTTGAAGACATTATGTGAAGTGAAATAAGCTAGTCACAAAAGGACACATATTGGGGTGCCTGGGTGGCTCAGTCAGTTAAGTGGCCGACTTCAGCTCAGGTCATGATCTCACGGTTTGTGAGTTTGAGCCCTGCATTGGGTTCTGTGCTGACAGCTCGGAGCCTGGAGCCTGCTTTGGATTCTGTGTCTCCCTCTCTCTCCTCCTCCCCCATTCGCGTTCTGTCTCTCTCTCAAAAATAAATATTTAAAAGAAAAGGACACATATTGTATGATTCCTCTTATATGAGATTCTTAGAATTGTCAAATTCATAGAAACAGAAAGTGGATGCCAGGGACTAGGGGGCGATGGGGGATAGGAAGTGTTTAATGGGTAGAGTTTCAGTTGGTGAAGATGAAAAAGTCCTGAAGATGAATGGTGGTGATGGCTGCAAGAACAATACAAATGTACTTAATGTGACAGAACTGTGCATTTAAAATGGTTAAAATGTCAAATTTTGTTAGGTATACTTTTTTTAAGTTTATTTATTTATTTTGAGGGAGAGAGAGAACACAAATGGGGAAGGGACAGAGAGAGAGGGAAAGAGAGAATCCCAAGCAGGCTCTGCACAACCAGTGCAGAGCCAGATGCGGGGCTCAAACCTGCAAACTGCAAGACCACCTCCTGAGCCGAAGTCAGACGCTTAACCGACTGAGCCACCCAGGTGCCCCAAACTTTGTTATGTACACTTTACTACATAAAAAAACAAATGAAGTACTTATACATAATTAATAGTGGCGCATTAACAGTGGTACTGGTTATACAACCCTGTGACTACATTAAAGACTACTGAATACACTTGATCTCCACTCAGGTCTTGCTCTCAGGGTTGTGAGTCCAAGCCCTGTGTTGGGCTCCATGCTGAGTGGGTGGATGAGTAAACAAACAAATAAATGAAAATAAGGTGTATCTTAAAGAATTATATCTATTTAAAAAGATAAAAATTTATAACAGAAATTCCTTACCATCACAGTGCTTTTTTTTAGGTCAGCATAATTTGATAGTAAGCGGACGGTGGTGGCTACTCTGAGTAACATCACTGCCTTATGAATTCCCAAGGCACAGTATCCGAACCTCCCTAGTGGACTTAGATGCATTTATTTCCATTCAGTGTTCGCCTTACTTACTAAAAGGAACATAAAAATATCAACCATGTCATTCGAGTCTTTTTATCAACCCAAATACTAAGATGGTATGGTTAGGCATATCTTAAAAGCATTTAGTAAGAATCTGATTTTTTTTTTTTTAAGCACACTTTAAGCCCAGCATGGAGCCCAGTGTGAGGCCAGTACTTACCACACTGAGATCAAGACTGAGCTGTGATCAAGAGTCAGAGGCTTAACCGACTGAGCCACCCAGGCACTTCAAGAGTCTGATTTTTTTTGTCCCAAATTCTATTCCTAGGAATTTATATTAATTAAATATCTACACAAAAACCTAACAGTAGGTAACAGGTTAATTTGGTTCTTTATATGATGGTATACATACCATTATTCATCATGATATCAGTCCAGGCTTAAAAGAAGTATACATAATGTAGGAATTTTGTATCCAAGGTAGGTATCCTGTTGAATTTAAGACAGAATCTATTCAGATTTTCTAAATGTGAAAATGTTCTTAGAGTCTATGAGATTTGATTGCCTTGGTTTCTCATTGTAAAATCCAGAGTATGAAAATCACCTACTAAATATGAATATCTTGGAGAAAGATAATCTCTATAAAAACTTAATAATATGCTGTAATACTATATTAATATGTTAGCTATTTTACTGAAGAACATTTCGTGTTCTCTAATTATTACAAAAGAAACAATTCTATCTCTTTTTTAGAGTAAAGTTGTGCTTCTCATCTCTGCTCTTCTAACACACACACACACACACACACACACACACACACACACACACACACA
>NW_024412425.1:2290107-2339468 GCF_014898765.1 Herpailurus yagouaroundi
CACACACACACACACACACACACACACACACACACACACACACACACGCCCTCCATGCCCCCAATCTGGCCGCACCGATACACACCACCTTCCCCTGTGGTGCTTGAACCTCAGGCCTGAGATCAAGGTAACAACTAGTCGCCCCTACTACTGGCTTCCATACTTCAAAGACTTCCTCCCACACCCCTCATGAACTTGGTTGTCCAGAGCCCAGCCTGTCGGCACTCCGTGCCTCTTACATCCCGAGGGGAGTTCAACTCACCTTGCACAGCTCCAGAATGGCGCGAAAATGGAAGAGAAGCCAAAGATCCGCTTGACCGCTGCCCTCTGGGAAATGTAGTTCGGGCCTGCTTGTCCGTGGCCGTGATGGCTCATGGGAGAAGTAGCCCAAATCCCAGCAGCCTTGCTAGAACTTTAGTCGGCCTAGGGAACCTCCCAGGCCGGGCGACGCGTCACGCGAGGGCGGGTAGGGCTCGCCTGGAAACAGACGAGGGCGCAGTGTGCGAGTCTTGGTGGTCCAGATTAGGCTAGAAGGCAGAGAAGGGCGATCCGGAACTGGCGGCTGTCCGAAGCCTCAGGCCTGTGGGTGCAGAGCCTCAAGGTTGGGTCATTGGTTGCGGCCCCCAGGGCCAAGGCGGGGATCTGGTGTAGTGTTCCCTAAGGTAGCTGCAACCTGGTGATAACATACAGGAAAGTAACTTTTGATATTGCCAGAAATGGGCTGGCTTTCTCACTACATCGCGTTAGCTACATTTAATAATAGTGAGTAGGAGTGAAGTAGTATTAATACTTTTATATTCATTGTGGACTTAATTAAATGTAAAAGTGATCTGGTGAAAATTTTGTATGTTTGTAATATCGGTGTAGGAATAGTTTTTCTAAGCATAACCAAAGAGAAATGTAATATATATATATATATTAAGATTTGACTGGACGGTTCTTTGTCAGACCTTCCACTTAGTTCTCATTCCGTTTTGTATTGGGTATTCTCCGTCTTTTGCCTCTCCATATAAACCTTAATATTAGTTTGTCGATATCCACAAAGTAATTAGGAAGGGTTTTGTTGTTGAATGTTTTTCTGATGAAAGGGCGTTGAATTTTGTTAATAATTTTCTGATCAATTGAGATAATCATCGGTTTTTCTTTGTTCAGCTTTAATCCTGTTTTTACACATGAGTCGTGTCAATGTAGGGGTTGGGGAAGCATTTTAGACTAGTATGGTTGGGTCTTCCTCTCTCAATTTGCCTGCGACCCTGAGCTGCGAGCTGCACAAGTTCTTCTCAGGACCACTCCTCCCCCAACCAGTTAGGTGACACTTGATGGCTAGAGGGGGCTGGGTATTTCCCTTCTTTTACATTGGTTAGTCTCTGGTAGTTTCCCTTTGATGGGGTTCTTGAGCAAAGGGCTAAGAAAGCATCCTTAAGATGTCTTTGGTTCAAAAGGTGATTTTATTAAAGCACGGGGACAGGACGGGTGCGGGACAGAAAGAGCTGCCCTGGGGTTGTGAGGAGTGACTGATTATATATTTTTAGGTTTGTGGGAGGTGTTGGGGGGAATGAGATAAAGTAAGGTTCTAAGGCATTTGGAAGCAAGGCTTTCAGGACCTTGAGGGACTAGCTGCTGCTAAGATAAGGTTTCTTTTAGTCTTTAATGAAACAAAAACATGAAGGAAATAAGGCATCCATGAGGTGCTTGAGGAAGGTCACTCTCTACTCTGCATGTTTCAGGTGTCTCTCAGTGGGTAAGCTGTAAGGAGGTTAATTCATGCTACTTTTCTCTTGTCTTTGTTTCTCTCATCACCTGCGGGCAGGTGGACAACAGAATATCTAGAAATATTTCAAAATGGTTACTTGCCCCTCTGCTAGAAGCATGTGGGGAATTTCCTCCGATTTTCTCTCTGACAAAGTGGTGGTGTTCTCAGAGGTCAAACTCAAGACAGTGGGGGGCCTGTAGAAGTTTTTAACTCTCAAGCTGGTCCACACTCAGTTGGTGTTCAGTTTGCTTAACTTTTTGTTGCTGTGAGGGTAGTAGTGATCATTTATAAGCTCTTTACATTTTGGAGCAAAGCAGCAGAAGCCCTCCTGATTTGGTAATAGTAATTTCTTTGATGTGTAATATACATACCTAAAAGCACATACAGCCTAAGTACTGCCGGATGGATTTTTTGAAACTGAACACATCCATTTATTTCACTATCCAGATCAAGACACAGGACATTTTCGGCATCATAAAGTATCCAAATTTCTAACAGCAAAAATTGGCTTGGCAATCTTTTTATTTTATATTAATGGAATTACACAGTATATACTCTTGTGTCTGAATTCTCTTGTTCAACATTGTGTGATTCACCCATTGTATGCTGTTGCATGTAGTTCTGGGTTATTTATTATTCATTTTTGTGTCCTAATGCTACATTTATTTTTCCTTGTATAAAACATGCCACATTACTTTTCCATTTCCATCAGATGGGTAGAGAGACAGAAAGAGTAAGAGAGAAAACTAGGGTCACTCTGAATCCTGCAGACATTGAAAAGATAAGGGGTGCCTGGTTAGCTCAGTCAGTTAAGTGTCCAACTTTTGCTCAGGTCATGATCTCACAGTTCATGTGTTCAAGCCCCGCGTTAGGCTCTGTGCTGACAGTTCAGAGCCTGGAGCCTGCGTCAGATTCTGTGCCCCTCTCCCGCTCATGCCCTATCTCTCTCTCTCAAAAATAAATAAACTTTAAAAAAAAATAATTAAAAATGCCAAGAAGAAAGAAGCTAATTAATAAAGAAAGGATTATGTCACCATTTCATTTTCTTTCTAATCAGTACATAAATAAAAATTTGGCCCATCAAAGCATGGAAGGATTCCAAAGGATGGAATCTTAGATCTCCTGGATCCAAGGATAGTGTTTAAGTCTCAAAAGTCAAACTTACAAACTACTCTTTGAAGCTTCTAACATGTGTGCAGTCTCAAATCCTAATCATCTCATCCCCAATTTGACAAAAGAAGAAAAAGCATCACACAGAGCAGTATAGCAAAAATATAAACATGCCTGCAAGTACATGATCACTCAGAATAATGTGACCTAAGGGCATATGCCAAGGCTAGGGCCAAACACCCACCAGAATAAAGCTCAGCCAGGAAGCAGCTGCCATAGAAAGTGCATGTGCATTCTGAGTGAGGGCCAGAATTCTCCAAAGCTTCAGGGACCCAAGTGTTAAATTCCTAGGTCTTTTTTGTGTTGGGAGACTCACGCCAAGAGCGACATCTCTCTCCAGAACCTACACATGTACCCAACCCATGCCTGCTGAAACTGTTTGATGTTTCTGAGACTTCACTCAGTTTGAGTTTATGTTCTTAGAGGCCATTGGACCTGGAATTAGCAGGTCAAGAACCTCTTCATTTGTATTGGTTGTGAGGTGGGCAGGTCCCCAGAGAAACCTCTGAGTGTGATGTGGGAAGCTCTCTGCAGATAGTTCACACTGTGATTATTGGCTCTGTAGGAATGGAGGGCATGGGATGAAGTGTGAGTTTGTGGGGTGAAGTCAGGGTTAGGGATAGATTGATACAGAAGGGGGTGATGGTGTGAACAGGGGATGCTCTCACAGTCATTGTTCCACAGGGTGAGATTAACAGCCAAAATTCATTAGCCCTGAGCCACAGCTTTGTTCTTGGGTTAGAATTTTAGAGCTGAAGGAGACCCCATATCAAGGAGAGACACCTGAGGAAGAGTGGATCCTTCTGGGAGCTCTATAGAAGAAATTATACTTCCTAGAAACCCTCCCAAGACAGGACTGCCCCAGATTGATGTCTGGGACCTCTGAGGAGTTTGCAGCCCTGGTTTTTGTAGCTTCAACCTTGACTTTATTTTTGACATAAAGATGAGTAGAAGATGCTAGTGTCTCTCTGACCTCATCTGTTAAGTGGGCAGAGGGCATGGAGAACGTGTCTTAACAAGTATATTACTCTCCTGTTCCCAGTTCTTTATCAAACCACTACTACTCTGAGGATGATATGCAACATAATATGTCCATTTGATATGGTACCTTTTAGTACATTATTGGACACTGGGGGTGTAAGGTGTATTTCCTGGTCTGAAGAAATATAACACAGTGGTCTCAACTGATACAGTCTTCTATTCAAGTTCTTTTATAGTATTTTGAGCATTTACATCTACCATGCAAAGTCTAGTCCAATGTTATGTGTCTATTCCTATCAGGACCCATTTATTGGCTCTCAGGGCTCCCAGCAGCCATCGGACCTTAGCTATTCAGCCTGTAGACCCATAGAGACCAAATTGTTATGGCCCAAGTTCTTCGGCATATGAAAATACTTTATCAGGCAGGCTATTATAAGGGCTCAGAAATTACCTTCCAGGAAAAAAAAAATTACCTTCCAGGAACTAGTCAAAGGCTAGTCCTTTCTTGGAATTCGTATGGTTTGAGCTGTCCTAACCTGCTGAGTTAACCCTTTACTCTACAGAAGAATGTGGTGTTTAGCATTTATAGAACTAATGGATCTTAACGGTCATGCTTTACTTTGTTTGCTTCACTACACGTCTGACTCAGAAGTTTCCCACAGTAGCAGGAGGCTATATCCACACCAAAGCACAGTGATATTCAACATAGATGTATTAATTTCCTTACTTCCCCTTCCTGTATTTTAAGGATCCCATTCCAGCCTATTGTTTACTATAGAATCCCTCCAGGAAAATGCTTTTTTATATTCTTATTGTTGATCTGAAATACAGGGTTTTTTGTTTTTGTTTTTGTTTTACTATTAGAGATGTTACATGGATTTTTCCTTTCAGGGTTTGATGACATTCAAGGATGTAGCTGTAGACCTCTCAAGAAGAGTGGGAATGTCTGAGCTCTGCTCAGAGAGACTTATACAGAGATGTGATGCTGGAGACTATAGCAACTTTGTATCATCACTGGGTAAGTTCATTTGTTCCCCTATAATTCAGAAAATACAGTACTCTCTCCATTGAAATTCTAAGGCTGCATTAAATATCTAAATTTATGTTCCCTATTTTAGAAAATTGGTTTCAGCTTTGTTGTGTGGAATAACATCTCTCTCAGTCACCTTCATATCTTTTATCACTGGCTTTCACACCTTCCTCTGGCTCTTTATGTATGTAATTGACTTTCCTACTTTAATTATATAAATTTTAGGGAAACACATACCATGGTATTTTTGTGTTTGAAAGCTATATTCTAGGCATTTTGCACTTAATATTAAAGAAATTTCCAGGAAGAACCATTAGTTATGTCTTGAAACCTCTTGTTTTTCTTACCAAAATAACTAGCAATAGAATCCATGTGTATTTAAATTTAACGGACTGAGCCACCCAGGTGCCCCATGTATATTTAAATTTAAATAAGACCTTCCTCCCATGGTGTTTTCTTCTTTGTTCCTGGTGATTCTTAAATCAGCCTAATATGACGACATTCCAACCCTCTCATTATTTTTTCATCTAGAAGCTTTTCTGAGACCCAGGTTTTAAACTTTATTTTTAAGTTATTCTAGAGTTAGAACTAAGCCATAAGCAAAGACCCTACATGCGCTTCAGCCAGTTTCCCCTAATGATAACAACTCACATAAGCATAGTACAATGATCTAAACCAGAAAGTGCACTTTGATACAATATTGTTAAATTACCTGTATACCTTGGGGCACTTGGATGGCTCAGTCGGTTAGGCATCTGACTTGGGCTCAGGTCATGATCTCACAGTTCATGGGTTTGAGCCCCGAGTCAGTCTCTGTGCTGACGGCTCCGAGCCTGGAGCTTGCTTAGGACTCTGTCTCCCTCTCTCTGCTCCTCCCCTGCTCATGCTCTGTCTCTGTCTCTCTCTCCCAAAAATAAACATTAAGAAAAAATTAAAAAAAAATTACCTGTATACTTTATTCAAATGTCACCAGTTATCATGGTAGTGTACTTGTACTGATCCAGGATCCTACAATTCACTTAAGCTGTCATGTCTCTGTAGTCTTCTTCATTCTTAGATAAGTCTTTTCTCTTTCATGATCTTAACACTTTTGAACTGTGCTGGTCAGTTATTACATAGATTATTCCTGGATTTGGGTTTGTCTGACATTTTATGATTAATATTTTGATTAGATTAAGATTATATATTTTTAGTGAGAATACCACAGAAGTGATGTTATGGCCTTTTCAGTGTATGATACCAGGTTGTTCATGTATCTGATTACTAGCAATGATACTTTTAGCACCACGCTCCAACCAACTGAACTAACAGGCCAAACCAATGCTACTTTTAATCAGTTGGTTAAAGGAGTGTCCTCCAGACTTCTGCACTATAAAGCCACTCGTTTAGCATTGCATTCTATGAGTAGCTTGTTGAGAAGACTCTACATCTGTCTTTTTTCTCATGATAACTTCCCTCTTATTTTAGTTTCCAACGATGATTGCTGCATGCAGCAGTTATTACTCTGGTATTTGCCAAATGGTGATTTGCTGTTTCCATCACTTTTCTGATGAACAATTTGATCTGAATTTGCTTAGGTTAAACCAACTCTTGGGGTGCCCGGGTGGTTCAGTCTGTTAAGCATCTAATTCTTGATTTCAGCTCAGGTCACAATCTGGCAGTTTGTGAGATTGAGCCCTACATCGGGTTCTGTGCTGATGGTGTGGAGCCTGCTTGGGATTCTCTCTTTCCTTCTCGTCTGCCCCTCCCTTGCTTGTGTGCATGCTCTGTCTCTCAAAATAAATATATAAACCTTAAAAAAAATGAAACCAACTCTAAATCAAAAAAAGTTTTTTTCATTCATTCATTCTAATTACAGTATAGTTGACACTATATTCATTTTTAATACTCTGTTTCTTTGAACATGACTTGCTATTTCTAAGCCAACAATGATTTCCCATTTGGAACAAGGAAGGAACCCTGGCTGGGTAGAGAAGCAGGATGGTGTCCAAGTAAGTGAGAGTGTTGGGATCAATAGGGGATTGCATTGCAAGGAACCCAAACCAGTCAGAGTAGTGTCTTTCCTTTGAGATACTGTATGAAAATTTTCCCTCAAAGGCCCAAGATACAATTTGACAAATTTTGATGTATATTTGTGAAACCATCATCATAAAGATTATAAACATATCATTCACTCCCATTGCTTCTGATTTAAAGGAGAAAGCCATCAATATTTCACTATTGAATATGATGTTATAGATTTTTTGATGCCCTTTATTTGAGAAAGTACATTCCCATCTTACTCTTGGTTTGATAAGAACTTTCATGATGACTTTGTGTTGAATTTTGTCTAAGTATTCAAGTGATCTTATCATTTTGCATTTTAATCTATTAATGTGTTTATTTATATTAATTGATATTCAAATGTTAATCCAACTTGTTTTAATCGGGTAAGCTCCACTGAGTTATGCTATATTATGTATTGTATCTATATTATTGGATTCTATTTATTAGTATTTATTTATTTAAAAATTTTTTAATGTTTATTTTTGCGAGAGACAGAGGGCGCGAGCAAGTGGGGTAGGGACAGAGAGAGGAGACACAGGATCTGAAGCAGGCTTCAGGCTCTGAGCTGTCAGCACAGAGCCTGACGCAGGGCTTGAACCCACAAACCCTGAGATCATCACCTGAGCCGAAGTCGGCACTTAACCAACTGAGCCACCCAGGCACCCCAAGGATTCTATTTATTAGTATTTAAAAAGAGGGTGCCTGGGTGGCTCAGTCGGTTAAGCATCCAACTTTGGCTCAGGTCATGATCTCATGGTTCGTGGGTTTGAGCCCCACATGGGGCTCTGTGCTGACAGCTCAGAGCCCGGAGCCTGTTTCAGATCCTGTGTCTCCCTCTCTCTCTGCCCTTCCCCCACTCACACTCTGTCTCAAAAAAACAAAAACAAAAAACAAAAAACCAAAAACCATGTGGGGATAGAGAAGTAAAACTGTAGAGCTTTAGAATGTGTTCAAACTTAAGTTGTTATCAACTTAAAATAGACTTTTATAAATACAAGCTGTTTTCTGTAAGATTACCTGGTAACTACAAAGTGAAAACCTACAGTAGATAAACAAAAGAGAAAGAAATCTAAGCTAAGTGCTATAGAAAATCATCACAAAGGAAGAGAGCAAGAGAAGACAGAAACAGGAATTACAAAACAGCCAGAATATAACTGAAAGGCAGTGAGTACATAACTACCCATAATTACTTCAAATGTAAATGGATGAATAGATTAAAAAAAAAAAAGACCCATCTACATGATGCCTACAAGAGACTAACTAAGGAATGGAAAAAGATATTTTATGCAAATAGAAGCCAAAAGAAAGCTGGGGCAGCTATACTTATATCAGCCAAAATAGACTTTAAGACAAAGATTATAGTAAGAGTCAAAAAGGTCAATTATATAATGATAAAGGTGTTAGTTCGACCAGAAGATACACCATTTGTAAATTTTTATGTACCCAACATAGGAGAACTTAAATATATAAAGCAAATATTAGCAGACCTAATGGGAGAAATAGACAGTAATACAGTAATACTGTGGGACTTTAATACCACACTTTAATTACTGGATACATCATCCAGACAGAAAATCAATTAGGAAACATTGGCCTTAAACAACATGTTAGAACAGATGGACTTCACAGACATATATAAAATATTCTATCCAAAAGCAACGGAATATGTGTTCTCCTCAAGTGCATGCGGAACATTTGCCAGAATAGATCACGTTAGGCCACAAAACAAGTCTTAATAAATTAGAAAGACTAAAATTATATCAGCATCTTTTCTGACCACAATAATGTGAAATTAGAATCCAATTATATGAAAAAAAATACTGGAAAATTCACAAATATATGGAGATTAAACAACATGTTACTAAACAACCAATAGATCAAAGAAGAAATAAAAAGTGAAATTTAAAATGTATGTTGAAAGATATACATATCTTGAGACAAAGAAAATGGAAATGCAGTATACCATATGAAACTGGAAGTTAGTAGAGGGAAGGAAATAACAAAAATTAGAGTGAAAATAAATGAAATAGAGACTAAAAACAATAGAAAAAATCAGTTAAACTAAGAGCTGGGTTTTTAAAAAATATAAACTTTAGCAACACATACACACACGCACAAAAGAAAAAAAAAAGAATGAAGACTCAAAACCAGAATATAAAAGGGGGCATTATACCTGATACCACGGATTATAAGAGACTACTGTGGGGTCGCCTGTGTGGCTCAGTCGGTTAAGCAGCTGACTTCGGCTCAGGTCATGATCTTGCGGTCCATGAGTTCGAGCCCCGTGTCGGGCTCTGTGCTGACAGCTCAGAGCCTGGAGCCTGTTTCAGATTCTGTGTCTCCCTCTCCCTGACCCTCCCCCATTCATGCTTTGTCTCTCTCTGTCTCAAAAATATGTAAACGTTAAAAAAATTTTTTTTAATTAAAAAAAAAATAAAAGAGACTACTGTGAATAATTATACACACAAAAAATTGGACAACCTAGAAGAAAGGGATGAATACCTAGAAACATACAATCTACTAACACTGAATCGTGAAGAAACACAAAAATCTAAACAGACTAATTACTTGTAAGGTAATGGAATCAGTAATTAAAAACCTCCCAACAAACAAAATTCCAGGACCAGATGGCTCCAGTGGTGAATTCCACCAAATATTTCAGGAAAAATTAATACCAATCCTTCTCAAATTCTTCCAAACTCATTTTATGAGGCCAGCAGTAGTGGGAGACTAAAACCAGATAAGGACACCACAAGAAAAGAACATTACAGGTCAAGATCCCTGATGAACATAGGTGTAAAAATCTTCAACAAAGTATTAGCAAAGCAAATTCACCAATACATTAAAAGGATCATACACCATGACCTGGATTTATTCCAGGTATGCAAGGATTATTAAACATTCATGAATCAATGTAATACACCACACTATCAAAAATAAGGACAGAAATCATATGATCATCTCAATAGATGCAGGAAGAACCTTTGAAAAAGTCAACATCCATTTATGATGAAACTCTCAACAAACTGGGTAGACAGGAAATGTACCTCAACATAATAAAGGTCATGTATGACAAGCCCACAGCCAACATCATACTAAATGGTGAAAAGCTGAAAACTTTTCCTTTAAGATCAGGGACAAGGACCCACACTCACCTTTTTTGTTCAATATAATGTTGGAAGTCTCAGCCAAAGCAATTAGGAAAGAAAAAGAAATAAAGGACATTCGATTGGAAAGGAAGAAGTAAAACTATCACTATTTGCATATGACAGGAGCATATCTATTGAAAACCCTAAAGATTTCACCAAAAAACCTTGTAGAACTAATAAATGAATTCAGTAAAGTTGCAGGACACAAAATCAATATACAAAAATCACTTGCATTTCTATACACTCGTAGCAAACTATCAGAAATAATTAAGAAAACTATCCCATTTTCAGTGGTATTGAAAAGAATAAAATACCTAGGAATAAATTTAACCAAGGAAGTGAAAGACTGCATATTGAAAACTGTAAGACACTGATAAAAGTAAATGAAAAAGACACAAATAAATGGAATGATATTCCATGTTCTTAGACTAGAAGAATTAATATTAAAATTTCCATACCATGCAATGTAATCCCTCTTATAATTCCAATGGCACTTTTCACAGAAATAGAACAAATGATCCTAAGATTTGATGGAACTGAAAGACTCCAAGTAGCTAAAGCATTCTTAAGAAAACTAAGCTATAGGCATCACACTTCCTGATTTCAAACTATATTACACAGCTATAGTAATCAAAACTGTATATGGTATTGGCATAAAAACAGACATATAGTTCAATGGAACAGAATAGAGAACCCAGAAATAAACCTACATGTAGATGGTCAATTAATTTACAACATAGGAGCCAAGAAAATACAATGGTGGAAAGCATAGTCTCTTCAATGAATGGTGCTGGAAAAATTTTTACATACAAAGGAATGAGACTGGGCTACTTTCTTACAATAGAATTCTAAAACTCACATGGAAACAGTCTCCAAATAACCAAGACTATCTTGGGAAAGAAGAACAAAACTGAGGCATTACACTTCCTAATTTCAAAATATATTTCAAAGCCTTAGTAATTAAAACATTATGGTCTGGTAAAAAGACAGACATATAGACAGACCTTATAGATCAATGGATCAGAACAGGGAGCCCAGAACTAAATCCACATGTACAAGATCAATTGATCTTCAGCAAGGATGGCAAGAATACACAATGGGAAAAGGACAGTCTCTAACAAATTGTTACGTTAGGAAAGCTGGATCTCCACCTACATAAGAATGAAATTGGATCTATGTATTATACCATATATAAAAATCAACCCAAAATGGATTAAAAACTTAAATGTAAGTTCTGAAACTATAAAATTCCTAGAAATCATAGAGGAAAAGCTTTACAGCATGGATACAACACCAAAAGCAGAGGCAACCAAAGCAAAAACAGACCAGTGAGACTGCATCAAATTAAAAAGCTTCTGCACAGCAAAGGAAATAACACAGTGAAAAGCAACCTGTGGACTAGAAGAAAATATCAGATAACTGCAAACCATATCAGATAAGGAGTTAATTTCTAAAATATATAAGAAATTCCTATAACTTAATAGCAAGACAATAAACAAAATCCACTGAGTACCTCTATGTAAAAATGGGCTAAAGATTTGAATACACATTTCTGCAAAGAAGACATAAATATGGCCAACAGGTATATGAAATCTATGTCAGCAATCTGTGAGGGTTCCAATTTTTTTCACAACTTCACTAAAACTTACTATTTTCCATTTTTAAAAAAGTTTATTTATTTTTGAGAGAGACAGAGAGTGTGGCGGAGGGGCAGAGAGAGAGGGAGAGAGAATCCCAAGCAGGCTCTGCACTGTCAGCACAGAGCCTGATGCAGGGCTCAAACTCACAAGTTGTGAGATCAAGAGTTGGATGCCTAACTGAGTGAGCTACCCAGGCACTCCACTATTTCCCATTTTTTAAAAATGGCTATCCTAATGGGTACAAGATAGTATTTTGTTGTGGTTTTGATTTGCATTTCTTTAATGATGTTGGGCATTTTTCCATGGGCTATTGCTCATTTGTATGTCTCCTTTGAAGAAATGTCTTCAAATTCTTTGCTTATTTTGAGATTGAGTTGTCTTTTTACTGTCTAAGTGTTCTTTATATATCCTGGATACTAGACTCCTATCAGAGAGATGATCTGAAAATATTGTCCCCATTCTGTGGATTGTCTTTGCATCTTCCTGATAACGTCCTTAGACTCACAAAAGTATTTAATTTTGGTAAAGTCTAATTTCCTTTTTTTTGTTTGTGCTTAAACGTCATCTAAGAAACTGTTGCTTAATCCAGGCTTACAGAGATTTACATCTGTCTCTTCTAAGCATAGTCATGGTTTTCATCACATTTATCCACTTCTAGGCAGTCCAACATCTCATTTTTAATACAACTAGGTTTCCTTCCAGTGCCCTCCTAACCACTAAAGACTGATTGCCCCAGACATGTTCTTCAACTTCATTGAGTTGTCTGGGGGACCAGCAGAGATTCCTTGGATCAATCTTACCAGGCCTCTAACAGGAGGATATTTGTTGAACTTTTGCCACCCATCCTCTCTCTTAGATATCCCTTAGTTTCTAGACTCATACTTGCTGGCTTTAGTTGCCATCTACCTTTTACTAAGCTCTATGCCTTTGAGTGAACCACTGACCTCTCTAGGTCTTTGTTGCTCACAGTGTGACTTGACTACCAACAGTATCACCATCACCTGGGAACCTGTGAGAAATTTAGATTCTTCGTCCCCAGCTCACATATGCTAGAACAGAAACTGGTGGTGGGGCCCAGAAATCTATATATTAAAAAATCATCCAGATAATTTAGATATGAGTAGTGAGGCCCAATATCAATGTACTCAGCTATAATAATTAACAACAACAACAAACAAACATCCTAGAGAACCCCAGTATAATTCTTTCTGTGTGCATCCTCTTCATCCCTGTCCACAGTTTTAGTATCTTAGGGAGCTCCCTTTGCAGTCAGCACTCACTATGCAATTTCTGTGTTTCAAGTTTAATAATTCTAGGCCTTCCTACTACTTTCTAGCATAAGACACAGAAAATGTCCTTTCTTCTCAACAGCTTCTAGAACTGGTGTAATCATAATCTAGTGATTATGATTATGTCATTGTGATTATGAATGTCATTAAGCCATTCATTACCACGTTGTGTCAACAAAACAGTCTCAGGAGACTTCTGGTGATGGGAGGTTGATGCCATTTTCCAGTTTGTGTCACCCTTAATCTCTTAACTGCTTCTGACCCTGACCTTCTGCCTTCCCTGCTTCAGGAATGATGGGTCAGTATATAACTACATTCTCTCCAGGGTGTGAATACTTGTGACTCCTCTTTGTAAAGTGTGGGGGATAAGCTTAGGAATCGCCCAGGCTTACACTATTTATAATATTAAGATAATAATGATGTTAATGATGTACTATTTCTTGGGGTGCAGTGGGGGTATAGGAATAACCAGCCTATTCAGAGAGAAGTATTACAACCACACCTTAACTATAGTTGTATATACTATAATTCAAATTGTAAGTGATTATACTAACAATGACTTTTAAGGGGCAGCATTCCAAGGGGATTAATATAATGGATCTTGCAGCCAATGGGCTTGGGCTTGAATCCCCCTATGCTATTTACTAGCTTTTTATCTTGAGCAAGTTCCTTTACTGTGGGGAATAAGTTTAGGAATTCCCTGAGGTTGCACCGATAGGTTAACAAGGCATAAAGAATTAGAAAGCCACAGGATGAACACACCAAAGATTGGGTAAACAAGATTAGGTAAACAGGGCAAAGGCCCCCAGTATAGGACAAAGGTAGAGGAATAGGAAATCTCAGGATGAAAACATCCAAGATTAGGTAAACAAGATTAGGTATTCAGGGTGGAAGCACCCCCCAATTTAGTACAATAGCAGAAAGCTGGGTTCACAGGAAGGAAGGATCAACATAGGCAAATTGGTAAACAAGGCTATAGACCCGCAGCAGGGTGAAATTGCCCAGAATGGAGCTAATTAGCAAAAGAAACATGCCTTGTTGACCCTGAGGTAGCATGTTCAGTCTTTCTTGTCCCCTAGGCCAGTTTAGGTAAACAGAGGTGGTGCCTCATGCTTGCTGTAAAATAAATGAAGAAACCATCTGCCTGGTGCAAGGATGTTGGTGCCAGGATTTTGTTTTGTATTGATCCAAACCCCTAACACTGCATATCTTCAAACCCCCTTTCCCTCACACCCATGAGTTAATGTTCATGGTTTCATTGTCTCTTTGTGCACGTCCATCACACTTGTAAGCCTTCTGATCCCAATAAAAACGGAGCAAGAACTCTTACTGGAGGCTCTTGTCTCCTCCCAGACATTAGCCTCTTACATTTCAATCCTGAGTCTGCTGTCCTGCTGGACAAGCGAGAACTCCAGACCCAGAGTCCACGACACTTTACTTCTCTACAACTCACATTCTTCATCTATGAAATGGGAATAATGAGCCCATCTTAAGCATTGTTGTGTGGATGGATTTATTATAGATTTAAAGTGCCTAGAACAGGGACTGGTGCACTCAATAAATCATCACCATCATCATCAATCACTAATAGTACTGTGTACTGGGTTCTGTCATTTAAACCTCACAGAGACCTTGTAATATGTGGACTATTTCCCTATGGTTTATAAAATTGTCATCATTCCTGACAGTATGACTTAACCTCTTGAGAGTTCCTAAGCCAGAACCACCTAGCTAAGGTGTTCCCAAATTTCTGGCCCTCAGAAACAGAGAGAATAAATATTTATTGTTGTTTTAAGTCATTAAGTTTTGAGTAGCTTGTTACATAGCAATTAATAATGTAGTCAGGGGGGCGCCTGGGTGGCGCAGTCGGTTAAGCGTCCGACTTCAGCCAGGTCACGATCTCGCGGTCCGTGAGTTCGAGCCCCGCGTCGGGCTCTGGGCTGATGGCTCAGAGCCTGGAGCCTGTTTCCGATTCTGTGTCTCCCTCTCTCTCTGACCCTCCCCCGTTCATGCTCTGTCTCTCTCTGTCCCAAAAATAAATAAACGTTGAAAAAAAAAATTAAAAAAAAAAATAATGTAGTCAGGGATGCATTATAAACATGCCATTTTCCAGAGTGTAATGGAACACACCATAGGTTTTCAGAATTGACGTTAATTATAGTCATAAGCTTTTTAAAAAGTAATTCCTATGCCCACCATGGAGCTGGAACTCACGACCCCAGGATCAAGAGTCACATGCTCTACCAACCGAGCCAGCCAAGCACCCCAATTATAGTCATAACCTTAATGTAATTCAAATGATTGTATCAAAGTGGTGATTACATTGTCCCATTTCACAGATGGAAACACCAATTTTTGTTTTAATAGCAATGCTATTATAATATATATTAAAATAGTACAATTATAATATCACCAAGGGAGTAATCTAATAGAGCTCATTTGACAGAGGGGGGAAAACGTCACTTCTAGAGGTAGCACTATGGTGTAAATATAGTGCAAACATCACTGCCACCTGAAGGTGGCAGAAGGCGGAAGGGATACAGGACTTCTTAGCATCAGAGTTGGTATTAAACATGGTATCTTAATAATTACAGGCATAGTACAAATAATGACAGAGCTTTCCTAAATTATATTAATTATACTTCAGTACAATAATATAATTAATATAATTATGGAATTATGTAAAATGGTTAGTAAGTGTATGGTATGGTTATGCTTATCCTGCCATTAGGGCAAGTGCCCATGACAATTATGGCTTTTTTTTTTTTTTTTTTTAACATTTATTCATTTTGAGAGACAGAGCACAAGCAGAGGAGGAGCAGAGAGAGAGGGAGACACAGTATCCAAAGCAGGCTCCAGGCTTTGAGCTGTCAGCAGAGCCTGATGCGGGCCTCAAACCAATGAATAGTGAGATCATGACCTGAGCCAAAGTCGGACAGTTAAACGACTGAGCCTCCTAGGCACCCCGACAATCATGGCTTTAACCCAACCTTGCCATAAATGTCAACACCTGCCACATTGTGTCATATTTATTGTCCAGCAATGTGCTTGGGGCTGGGAAACCTCAGCCCTGCCACATTCCTCAGGGTTTCATATCCACTGGTGGTTCCTCTGGTGGAGGAGGTAGACCTCATGGAGGGCAGACCACATGGAATGATGGGATACAGAAGTTCTGGGGTGGATGCTGACAGAATGGCTCCCTGCCTGTTGGTTCCCCACTATTGTCCCTCCCCACTTTACACCGCCTGCCCACAGCAACCAGGAGACTGAGTACGGAGACAGCACTGACCTTGTGGACACTGGGGAAGTATATGCAAGTCAGATACACTGGGGACGGGAAGGATGGGGTGGTTGGGTGAGAAAGGGTTAGGGCTTAGGTGTGCTGAAGTGTGGGGAGGGGCATTAAATCTTGAATTAGGGGACTGTAACCAACCCACCCTCCCTTCCTCATCCCCTACCCCTGGAGTTTAGCTCACTCAGTGTGGGGCACGTGGTCAACCTTGATGTTATTACTATCATTCATTTTTCCACTTAAACTTATACTGAGTGTCTACTTTGTGCTAGTGCTGTGCTGGGTGCCCTGAACACAGTTGGAAGAAGACAAAGCCTGGGCATCATGAGGTTGACAGTCCAGTGGGGAGGGGGGAATGATAAACCCAAACCAGAAACATTTAATATCAGGTCAGATAGTGGTACCTGCAATACAAATATAGTACAAAATAGTGATCCTAAGAAGTGTGTTACTCCACATATAATGGTGGAGATGGTGGTGGCAGGGGGTTCTCCAAAGAACAGAAAAGGACAGCAAGCTGCAGCATGGGCATTGGGGAAGCAGAGTACTCTCAGAGAACATAGCTGAGCAAAGGTCCAAAGTGGAACAAGCTTTCTTGATGCTTGAGCTGCTGACAAATAATAAAAATGCTGACCAGCTACAACTGCAGGCTCTCCAGACCGTATGCCCCTTTTATTATAGTTATAACTTTACACTATAAACATTAAATGTAAACATGTAAAAATATAAATAACTGAAGTGTGAAAGTCTGATATAAAAGTTACATAATTCAGTAATCATACATATTAGATATTATATAAATAAACATTTTAATATACAATAAATATAATGTGCTATATATTGTAAATATACATTACTATAATAGTAATATGCACATATAAAATTATACAAACCTATATTTATAATCTAATATCTAATAATCTTTTATCAAATATAATTTAAATTATCACATGGTAAAACATACTTTTTTGAGATTCATCCATATTGTAACTTGTGTCAATAAATTATGTGTAAGTAGTATCTCATTGTATGTCCTACAATTTATTGAATTATTCACCCACTACATATGGGTTGTTTCCAATCTTTTGGCAAGTGAATATAGTTTCTGTCAACATTTGAGTCCATATATAATTATTCATTTCTCCAGGTTAAATACTGAGGAGAACTGCTAGTTCATAGTATATGGTATATGGTTAATTTTATAAGAACCTGCCAAATTTTTGTCCAGAGTGGATATATCATTTTACCTTCCCAACAGTAACGCATTAAAGTGTCCATTGCTCTGCATCCATGACAACTTTTGGTACTATTTAAAAAAAAAATTATTTTAAGCCATTCTAAGCGTGTAGTAGTATCTCATCACGGTCTTAATTTGCATTTTCCTGACTAATGATGTTGAGCATCTTATCATCAGCTTATTTTCACCTGTATCTCATACAACCATGTGGATGAATCTCAAATACATCACAAAATGAAAGATGTCAGACTCAAAAGGATACATACATATGTACATACAGATACCCATATATTTCTGTAACACCGTGGAAAAGGCAAAACTATAGAGACCAGAAACAGATCAAATTAGTGACTGCAAGAGGCTGGAAGTAGGAAGACTGCCTAAAAAGGGATAGGAAGGAATGCTGGGGAGTGAAGGAAATGTTCTCTGTCTTGACTGTGGTGTTAATTACATAATTGTCATTTGTCAAAACTCTCAGAATTCTACACTAAAAAGGGTGATTACCCACACCTCAATAAATCTGACTTTAAAAATATCTCAGTACTATAATATCATAATACATATAAAAGAGAAATAATTTGAATTAATTGACAAAAAAAAATAACATGTTTCCCTCTGTGAGGTTTGGGCACCGTCATGCAGATGTTGGTCAGATGCTGTGTCCATTTATAAATAGTAATGATATTAACAACAACAGGATACCCTAATTGGTAACCACTAGCCCTGCTCCCTTATTCAGCCCTGATTAAGTCACTTCATTCTCAATAATTCCATTTTACAGGTGAGGCAATTGAGGCTCAGGGGGAAGGTTTGCTGGACTGGCCCAGAATCCTCAGCAGATCAGTGTTGGCACCAGGATTTGAATCCACATCCACAGCTTTCTCTATTCTGGTTGCATCATGGGAATCCCAGCTGGTGGTCTCCTGGGCCCCTCAGATCCTCCCCAGCCCACTCTGGGTCACTAATTCCCCAGAGGGGCCTATGAGGCGAGGACCTCATCCTCATCCCTTCTCTCTCTTCCAGGTTTCTTGTCCATGTAAACAGTGGGGATGTGGAGAAGCAATGCTGGAGAACTTGGCAGTAGCCACACAGGAGCCTCATGAAGCAATATGGGCAATGGGGAACCAGCATTATGTTAGTGGAGACCAATGGGGAAAAGCAAACTACCAGGATTTAATGGAAGGTTTAATGGAAGGTTCACAGACACTCTTAATAGGTAATGGACATCAGCAGACTTTTTGCTGGTTATTAATGTAGGTACTATAGAGGGGGATAGTGGAGGCTCCAAAATGCAGATGGATAATGTGGAGTTTATGGTGCATTATCAGTCATTGCCCTTACTTGTGTGGAGGGAAGCAGGTTAATGACACCAGTGTTCAGAGAAGGTATTGAGGGCATCACCACATGCTGGGTTGGGGACAGTTACAAACATTGCTAGATGGGGAAATGGGAGATCATTAGTCACCATTGTTGCAATGGACAAGTAATGAAGGGGGATCACAAAGCATCCTACTAGAAGTGTAGTAAAAGTATCAGAAGATATTATTAATAGTTGGATTAGGTGGGGTATATCACAGTTTCCTATTCTGAAGATTGTAGGAAGTGGTCATCAGTTACTACTTACGTGAAAAGTGGGAATAAATGGGGAATATGGAGATTACTAGGCTTTGTCACAAGTGAAGTGACAGACATCATGCTGGAGGTTAGTTGTGGAGGAGATAATGACATCTCCAGGACACTATTTCCTGGAATTAAGGAGGGGTGATAAACGTAGTACTGAGTGAAAGAGGGATAATGGGTGTACAAATACTGTGCTGCAGTGGGGTAAGAAGTTGGGGGGGGGTGTCCTTCAGACACTCTCTTGAGGGGGTCAGCAAACACTGTCATAAATTGAGGCATACTGGTGGGTTGCAAGACATTTAGTGAAGCCCCAGATACAGTACTGAATGAGATAAAGGGGGTTAACAGTGGATCACCTACCATACATTGTTCTAAGATAGGAGTAAGAGTATGGTGGATCATCAGATACTGTCAAAGGGTGAGATGAAGGGAGTTAGTGATGGATCAGACATCGATCCAAGGTGGAGTAATGGCACTACCAAATTTGGGTGAGAGGGTTCAGGAGTATTCCCAGCCTTACCCCCTGACAAGGTTCTGTCCCCATCCTCAACCACAATGCTGTTGTTCACAAAGGCAACAGCACCTTGCACAACCCCATTACTTGCCACCCCCAGTTGTTACCAGTGGACTGACCTGGAGGAACCATTCTGCTCTTTCCAATTTGGCTGCCCAACAGCTGAGTGTTCAGTCAGACCCTCTGCCTGCATTTGAGAGACCACTGCTGCCAGTCTTGGGTCAGACACCTAACTTCCCAGGAAGGTCTGCCCTGTTTGCTCTCAGCCTCTTCATACTATTAGAGCTGTGGTCCTGTCGGGACATGAGGAGTGGGTCTGTAGGTGAGGGTCTGGGGTGGGGTATTTGGAGCTGCGAATTTCACAATCATGGTAGGAAATCCTGAACACCAAGCATCTATGTGGGATTTCCTGTCTCAGTTTTCCCTTCTTTAAATTGGCTGGCATCAGGCAAAAGGTTTATAATAATGTTTCAGCTTTGGGGAAAGGAGGCAGAGGCCAGGTAAAAACAAGCTGAAAAAGCCTGGTGTTTTAGGCAAGTTGGTTCTCCCCATTGCAGCATCATATGCTGCAATACAGAAAAGATTAAAGGAAAGTTGTGATGAGCAGGGTCAACACTTCACAGTGTGCATTCATGGAATGTCTGTTGTTGTCAGGCACGGGTCAAGGTTCACAGTGGTGAACAAAACAGAAAAACATTCTAACGTAGGAGCCACAGACAAGTAAAATATACAGGGCATCATGGCAATAAGTGCTATGGAGAAGGATAAAGGATAGAGGGGAGAGGGTCAAAATTTTAAACCAGGCAGGAAAGCACAGGGAAAGCCTCTGTGAAGAGGTGCCATTGGAAGACATGAAGGAGCTAACCACACAGATATGAGTGCTGTAGATGCAAAGGCTCTGAGGCAGGACCTGAACTGATGTGTTTGAGGCATATGGGGAGAAGGTGCTTGTGGAGTCTACGGCATAAAGATGGGACACAGAGAAGACTTGAACAAATGTTGAGGTGTGTTTTAATATGAGTTTCTAATTTGTTATTATTATAAATGTCAGGGCATTAAGGCAGACAAATAAGCTGGAAGAACTATGACAGCAAAAGGGAGATGGAGATGAAAAGTTGACCAAAATGACCTGAAAATTCTTTTCAGAAGCTTTCCTGAGGGTAGTGGAGGTTCACAAAACACTATGTTGGGAGCTAAATGAGATAATGGTAGTCAGCAGACATTAGTATTTAGCACTAATGCAATTATGTGGGTGTCAGAAGACAATATTCTAGGAACTAATGAGGGTCAAATACACTTTAGTGGTAGAGATGATAAGCGGTGGGGTTACAAGTCATGATGCTAGAGGATAATGAGTCAACATACACTCGGAGGTTTGTGTCTGCATACATAAAGAACTTTTTTACTGAGTTATCTCTTTCTTGATGGAAATACTCAATGGGGGACCGGACACACACAACCATGTTAGATTCAGCAGAAGAATGAGAAAACACCCCAAACGGTGTTAGATAATGTGTTCTGCAGCAAACATCTCACAGAACTTAGGATCTGTCACTATCATATACATTATGTTGTTGTACCATTCAACCTGTTGGTAATCTGCCTATTCCACAGTAAACAGGATTATCATTAACATGACTTAATATAACCTCTCCTATGCAGAATCTGGTAACAATGCCCCATCATATTTTTATGAGAAGCCTTCTATCAATTTTCCTAGTATGAACACTTCAAGGTTTAATGAAGGTGGTGTTAATGTGGGAAGGGCCCCCTTCATTCAGGGCCCTATTCTTTACAATAATGTGAGACACTTTGATGGGGTATTTCTACTTATAATATGCATATTTTTCTGCTAACAAATTTAATGATATACAATCAGACCTGATCTCACTGAGGTTTTCTCACACTGTTCTTCTCAAGTGTGAATACTCTGATGGACATTGAGCACAGATTTCTGGACGAAGCCTTTCCCACAGACTACACACTTATAGGGTTTGTCTCCAGTGTGTGTTGTTTGATGTTTATTCAAATTTGACCTGTCTGTGAAAGCCTTCCCACACTCAGCACATACATAAGGCTTTTCTCCTGTGTGAATTCGCTGATGCACTTGGAGTTGTGATTTCTTAGTGAAAGATTTGCCACAGTCACTGCATTCATAAGGCTTCTCTCCAGTGTGGATTCTATGATGTATAATCAACTCTGACTTCTGTCTGAAGGTCTTCCCACATTCAGAACAGATGTAGGGCTTTTCTCCTGTATGGGTTTTTTGGTGTTTACTGAGATTTGATCTGCCACTAAAGGCTTTCCCACACACAGCACACACATACGGTTTTTCTCCCGTGTGAATTGGTTGATGCACCAGGAGCTGAGATTTGGACGTGAAGGATTTCCCACAATCACTGCATTCATAAGGTTTCTCTCCAGTATGAATCCTCTGATGAGTAATGAAGTTTGACTTCCGGATGAAAGCTCTACCACACTCACCGCATACATAAGGTTTCTCTCCTGTATGAATTTTCTGATGCACAATAAGTATTGATTTCTGGTTGAAGGCTTTCCCACATTCATGGCATTCATACTGTCTTTCTCCGGTATGAATTTTCTGGTGTATATTGAGGTGTGACTTTTGGGTAAAGGCTTTTCCACAGGTACCACATTCATAAGGTTTTTCTCCAGTATGAATTCTCTGGTGTGTAATCAAATCTGACCTTTGTGTGAAGGCCTTTCCACATTTAGGACATATATAGGATTTCTCTCCTGTATGAGTTTTCTGATGTGTAATGAGATTTGACCTGTTGGTGAATGCCTTCCCACATTTAGCGCACATATAAGGCTTCTCTCCTGTGTGAATTCGTTTATGTACATGGAGTTGTGACTTGGAAGTAAAGGATTTCCCACAGTGGCCACATTTATAAGGTTTCTCTCCAGTATGAATTATTTGATGTGCAATCAAGTGAGCTTTCTGGATAAAGGCTAGTCCACATTTCATGCATACGTAAGATTTTTCTCCTGTATGAATTCTCTGATGCACTGTGAGTGCTGACTTCTGAGTAAAGGCTTTTCCACAATCACTGCATTCATAAGGTTTTTCCCCAGTGTGAATTCTCTGATGTATAATCAGTTCTGACCTGTACGTAAAGGCCTTACCACATTCAGTACATATGGACGATTTCTCTCTAATTTGAACTTTCTTATGTGTAATGAGATTGGAACTATTGTTGAAGATCTTCCCATATTCAGTATATATAAAGGGTTTCATTCTTGTGTGAATTCGTTGATGTACCTGGAGTTGTGACTTAGAAATGAAGGACTTCCCACAGTTATTGCATTCATATGGTTTTTCTCCAGTATGGATTCTTCGGTGTGCAATCAAGTGTGTCTTCTGTATGAAGGCCTGTCCACATTCAATACATATATAAGATCTCTCACCTGTGTGAATCTTCTGATGCATCTTGAGTGTGGACTTTTGTGTAAATGCTTTGCCACAATCACTGCATTCATGGTGTCTCTCTCCAGTATGAATTTTCTGGTGTATACTGAGATCAGAGTTGTAAGAGAAGCCTTTTCCACATTCACTGCATTCATAAAGTTTTTCTCCAGTATGAATTCTTTGATGCCTTAAGAGAGAAGATACTTGGAAAAAAGCTTTTCCACATTCACTGCACTTATAGGGCTTCTCTCTAGTATGGGTTCTCTGATGTGTAATGAATTCTGGCTTCTTTACAAAAGCTTTCCCACAGTCAATGCACACATAGAGTTTTTCTCCTGTATGAACTTTCATATGTACCCTCAGCTGTGACTTCTGGGTGAAGATCTTTCCAAATTCAGCACATTCGTAAGATTTCTCCCCAGTATGAATTTTTTGATGTTGAGAGGGTGCTTGTTTATAGCTGAGGATATTTCCACATTGATTATGGTCCCATAACTTCTCTCCTGTTGGAGAACACTCAGGGTCAGTAGAGGAAGAAATTTTACCATATTCAGTAATCTTATTCATGTTCTTTGATGCACTGTTTCTATAACGACTGTGTAAATCTAAATTATGCTTCAAAGCGTTTCCAAATGAATCACACTGAGGGGCTCTTTTGGGGGAAAGAATGTTTTGGCTCACATGGATTATTTTTCTAATGTCCTTATATTCATAATCCTTCTTTGCAGTCAGTATTTTCTTGATGAAAACAACATCGCTTAAAGATTTGTTTTCTCTTTGCTGATAGCTTTCTGTCTGGTCATCAATCTGCCACAATTCTTCTAGAATGAAATACAACAAAATATCACTTGTAGCATCACCTTCCTTCTCAATGTAGAAAAGAAGCTTTTTCATGGATTCTCTGCTGTGAAGTCTGCAATCTAAACTCTCCTTCACAGAGGAGAATGATGGTTTAGCTGAAAGAGCAGCTAGCAGAGGCTAGAGGGGAGGGTCATATGGATCATCCAAGTTGAACACAGAGAAAAGGGTGAGGGTGACTCATCTGAGGAGGAGGCGGGTAACAGTGGTGATAGGAACATTCTGGGATACAATCAAATGGTTAGAGGAAATAAACTTTATGAACATAATCCACCATGGACAGAAGTAGAAAAAGTAAGGCAAAACCCAAGCTATATAGCACAGTAACATTTATATAATAATACATACCCCAAGTCACTTTAAATTTTAAAAGAATATGCACGAATTAAAAAATATGTTTCCATCACATAAAACAGTTGCCTACAGTGAGAAGTGAGATGGGTGTGGGGAAAAGAAAGAAATGGGAATAAATCAAAAAACAAAATACAGGAGTCCCTTCCCTTATCGGAAGGGGACATGTTCCAAGACACTCAGTGGATGTCTGTCTGAATCCTCAGAGGTACCAAACCTGATTTTTTTTCTTATTCAGTGAAGAACGTTTTAGCTTTTCACTTAAAGGAAGCACTTTATGGCTTCTCTTTGGCATACCACAACTGCCACCATTACTACTCTTTTGCTCTGGGGCCACTGTTAAGTAAAATAAGGGTTACTTGAACAGAAGCACTGCAATATCATGACAGTCAATCTGACAAACGAGAAGGCTACTAAGTGACTAGTGGTCAGGTAGTATATACAGCGTGGATATGCCGGACAAAGGGATGATTCAACTCGTGGGCAGGATGGAGTGGGATGGCATAGATTTCACAAAGCTACTCAGAAAGGCACACAATTTGAAGCTTATAAATTGTTTATTTCTGGAATTTCCCAATTAATATTTTCAGACCATGGCTGACTGTGGGTAATCAAAACCATAAAAAGTGAAACTGCAGTCATAGAGAATCTTTACCCAGACTGATAATGACAGTGTGTCCTGAATGAGGACCACAATTAAACTCAAATTTCATCACGTGAAGTATAGAAATAAAGCAATTACAAAAATCAGGCAATGAGGCAGAGAGACCCCAGTTAGTGTAACGTCAACCAATATTGGAAGGAAATAGCAGAAAAGTACTTCTAAAGGTTAAGTGACAATTACCCCCAAGTCATCAGTTAGGTGAAAGACATGGGGAACAAGGAAATAAGAAATCTTATGTCAGTGCCTATGGAGAAAATAGGAAGAGAGCCTGGATGGACATATTATTCTGAAGCATCCCATAGTAGAAAAAAAGAAATGATAGAGGACTATGGGAATGGGAGTGTGACATATAGTAAGTTTGAAAGAAAGCAGATCCATGAATGCCTGAATGCATAAAGAATCATAGACAATGGGGAAGACAGAAAGAAAGAAAAAAATCCTTCATGAGGCAGATTAGCATGTGATCCAGACTCCAAAAAGCCAAAGAAGATGGTTAGAAATGATGAAAGCATTTAGTTATTTGAGAGGCCAATG
This sequence comes from Herpailurus yagouaroundi, assembly GCF_014898765.1. Classification (NCBI taxonomy): domain Eukaryota; kingdom Metazoa; phylum Chordata; class Mammalia; order Carnivora; family Felidae; genus Herpailurus; species Herpailurus yagouaroundi. Next base: position 2,315,666 of record NW_024412425.1, read on the forward strand.
TCAAGGGTCCTCAAGCAGTAAATTAGAACAAAAAAATTAGAACCTTCCAAAACAGTCATCTTAATAGCATTTTAAAGATGCCAGTCTTTTTCAAGACAGCTGAGAGCTCCCCTTTCTCCCACCTGTCTGGTCATGCACACTCACCTGAACAGCTCTGATGTGGGCTCTCACCCTGCAATGCCCAGGGCTCCTTTCCTTGCTCCAACATGAAAACTTCTGGTTGGGGAACTTCATACCCTGTTTATGAGAAATGATAAAAGACTGGATCCAGCTAATTGTGTTTCAAAATGTAATCAATAGTCTTGTTCAATGAGGTTTTGTTCTTCAGGAATGTAACCATTTATTTCTTGGAACAGAGTAATGTTCAGAATGCCCAAGGGGATAAAGAACCCTAGACAAATCAAAGTCAAAAACATTACATACTTCAGGTATCTCACAGCATTCAGCAACTGAGAACAGAAATACTCTCACTGTGGATCTGAGTAACTGTGCTTACCTACTGAAAGCAGGTGACTGTAGGTCTCCAACATCACATCCCTGTACAAGTTTCTCTGAGCAAGGTCTAGATGCTGCCACTCCTCTCTGCTGAAATCTACAGCCACATCCCTGAAGGACACCGATCCCTGTAAGGGCACATTTCCAGTTCAATATGAATAGTTAGCTTTGGGGGATGGAGACTAGGAATATGGAATGTGGGTTTTGTTGTTATTAATTTATTTCCTCTTTTTAAAAACTCACCTCCCATTTCCCTAACATTTTATTATGGAAAATTTTGAACATACAGAAAATTTAAAAGAATTTGTAGAGTGAAAACCTGTTTCCCAACCACTTAGAATCTATCATTAACATTTTGCTCTATTTGTTTTATCATACATTTATCCATCCTTTTATCATCAATCCATCTCATTTTTATTCAGTTCAGAGTAAAGTGTAGATGCCAGTACACTTCATCCTAAATACATCAGAATGCAAATCATTTAACTAGAATATAATGTTTGTTTACCTTTTTTAAGGTAAAATTTTCACACAATGAAATGTACAAATCCACAATGTACCATTTGAAGTTCTGATAAATGCCTACACCTGTGTAGTACAGAAACTTTTAAAAAATGGTATTTCATTCAGGGTGCATATTAAAATATCTAGTTTTACACAATCATTTTGTGGGAGAAAGAAATCTAAGAAGGAATTTCTGCTATTTATTCTATACTACAGTCAGTCAATTACTTATTTTTCAAAACTGAAGAATAGGCTCTCTCTTAGTCTTCTAGCAAGTGGATGAATGACCTATGATACAGTTTCTGAGCAATTTAGGACCAGCCATTATGCTAGTCCTAAGAACAAAGAAATGGATTATTTATGTTTCTAATCTTCCAGCAACTTAAAAGACCTAAGATTTAAAAGAAGGGAAAAAATAGACACAAGTTCACTTAAGTGTCAAAAAGTAAATCTCTCAAATGGAACAACACACTGAGGACCCAAAAGAGGAAAAAGTGTATTCGACATGGGGCAGTGAGTTTGTATTAGTTGAATTTAAGTTGAAATATGATAAGTGTAATAAAGAATGGGGGATAAAGGAGGTCACTTCCCAGAGAAGACAGAAGCAAAGGTGAGGAGACAGGAAAATACGTGATGAGTTTGGGGAACACCAATAATATATATATAATGGAGAGAAGTCTGCATGACATGTCAGGAAGGTGGTTATGGAAAAAACAGTTTGATCATAAAACAGGGATTTTTTTTACTTTTAGTAAAGGTGATTAAGGTAATCAGATTTATGTGAACTTTTTTCCATAGAAGATCCCTATTGCAGGATAACCAAATAAATGATGAAGGAAGTTTCTTACATAACAATTCTAGCAAATAAATGAAGTTGTTAGGGTAGAATTAGAATATCATAATTTTGTAATTCCTAATGAAATAATGAATTTATTCAGTAATCATTAATTTATTCAGTATTCACTAATTCAGTAAACAATTGCTTAACTGTTTCAGGTGAAAGACTGAAGAGAAGTTTACAATGATAGACCAGCTAATAACATCTACATTCAACAATCAATTTTAACATCACAAAAAGAGAGACAACCAAATATGTGCTTCCTGCCATTATATAGTAATTGATTTCATTATACCATCTATTAAGTATTCTTAACAAAGAAAAAGAAAAATCCAAGCTGAATCTCATTCAGCCTCTAAATCTAACAAATCATTCACAGGTAAAGTGGAAGTGAGAGAAACATACTGAACAATATTAAGACTGAAACGTAAGCTAAATCCAGAAGGCAGCAAATGACCCCTTTCTTCAAAAAATAAATTATAAGGGCGACTGGGTGGCTCAGTCAGTTAAGTGCCCAACTCTTGATTTTGGCTCAGGTCATGATCTTGCAGTTCGTGGGCTTGAACCCTGCATCAGGCTGTGCGCTGACAGTACAAAGCCTGCTTGGGATTCTCTCTCTCTGCCTCTCTCTCTCAAAATACATAAACTTTAATAAATAAATAAATTACAATCGAAAAAATAATAGGAGGGAAGCTTTTCTTTATTAAAAGAAACTTCAGAATCATACTAACCAAATGCAACTTGAGGACCTTGTTTGGCCCTTCATTAAAACAAACCAATATTAATTAAAAAGATATTTATGATGGGTTTTAAAAACCTCAAATGATAACCAGGTATTAAATGATATCTAGGAATTACTGTTGTTTTAGATGTGATAAAGGCTTAGTGGTTATGTTAAACAAAAAGAAAGAAAAAAAGAATTCTCATCTCTTAAAGATGCATGTCAAATTATTTACAGATAAGATATGGTGTTTGGGATTTGCTTTAAAATAATCTAGCAGCTGAGGGGGGGGTGGTTTTAGATGGAATTTAAATGGCAGAATATTGATGACTAATAAAGCTAGGTGGTAGGCACGAGAAATACAAGGGCTCCTGATACTATTCTCTTGACTTTTGTATATGTTTACTTTTTTCATAATAAAATGTTTTTTAAAAACATGATCCTCCATATTTAAAAAATTTCATCTGTAAATGCATAATTGAAGGAATGGCTATTTCTACATAAAGTCATGAACATTTTAAAAAAGAACTATATAGACCTGAATACCCACACTTAGCAATTTATAGAAACAGTAGACAGGAAAAAATCAATGATATAGAAGAAACAAACAATAGGATCTAACTGAAATTTACAGAATATTCCAACTAACAACAGTGGAGTACACATTCTTTTCAAACACCTACAGAAGAGTGACCAAGACAGACCATAACCTAGACTGTGAAACAAACTTTAACAAATATAAAAGAATTAAAATAACACATAGCATCTCTGATCATAATGGAATCAAACCAAAAATCGGTAACAAAGACAACAGAAAAATCTGCAAAGGAATTATATTACAAAATAGTAACAAAAGCTATCCAGAAAGCCACAAAATATTTGGAAATGGAAGTAACACATTTCTAAATAACTTATAAATCACAGAGGAATTCTCAAAAGAAATTTAGAAAATACATAGAACTGAAAGTGAAAATATATCAAAATCTGTGGGATGCAGATAGAGCAATGCTGAAAGGGAAATTCATAGCACTAAATGTTTACATTAGAAAAGGGGAAACAATTTAAAAAATGGGCAGAGGATCTGAATAGATATTTTTCCAAAGATGTATAGAAGGCCAAAAGGTGATCAACATCACTAATCATCAGGAAAATGTATATTAAAACCATAATGAGATACCTTACACCTGTTAGAATGACTATTATCAAAAAACAAAACAAAACAAAAAATAAGAATTAACAAGTACAGATGAAGATGTGGAGAAAAGGGAACCCTTGTGCACTATAGGTAAAAATGCAAATTGGTGCAGGGGTGCCTGGGTGGCTCAGTCGGTTGGTCATCTGACTTCAGCTCAGGTCATGATCTCACGTTCCGTGAGTTTGAGCCCCACGTCGGGCTCTGGGCTGATGGCTCAGAGCCTGGAGCCTGCTTCCGGTTCTGTGTCTCCCTCTCTCTCTGCCCCTCCCCCGTTCATGCTCTGTTTCTCTCTGTCTCAAAAATAAATAAACGTTAAAAAAAAATTAAAAAAAAATGCAAATTGGTGCAACCACTACAGAAAATAGTATGGAGGTTCCTCAAAAAATTAAAACTAGAACTACCATATGATCCAGCAATTCCATGTCTGGATATTCATCCAAAGGATGAAAACAAACTCAAAAAGATATATGCATCCCTCCATGTTTACTATAGCGTTATTTACAACAGCCAAGACATGGAAGCAACCTAAGTGTCCACCAGTGGATGAATGGATAAAGAAAATGTGGTATATATGTACAATGGAATACCATTTGGCCGTAAAAAAGGAGTCTTGCCATTTGCAACAGCATGGATGGACCTTGAGCATATTATGCTAAGAGAAATAAGTCAGAAAGAAGAACAATTACCATATGATCTCATTTATATGTGAAACTCAAAATAAAAAAAACCTAAAGTCACATATACACAGAACAGACTGGTAGTTACCAGAGGTGGGGAATGGTAGTGGGCAAAATAGGTGAAGGCAGTCAAAAGGTAAACTTTCAGTTATAAGATAAATATATCATGGGGCTATAATGTTACAGCATGGTGACTACAGTTAGTAATACTGTAATGTATACTGAATGTTGCTAAGAGTAAATCTTAAAAAATTTTCATCACACAAAAAATTGTAACTATGTACAGTAATGAATGTTAACTAGACTTATTGTGGTGATGATTTCACAACATATAGAAACATTGTATTATGTTATATACCTGAAACTAATATAATATTTTATGTCAAGTATGTATCAGTTAAGAAAAAAGGAAAGGGGAAAATTGTTAAATCAAGAAACTAGAAAAAGAAGAGCAAAATAGACTCAAAGCAAGGAGAAGAAAGAAAAATAAAGAGCAGGTATCAATGAAATTAAAAACAAAAATTTTAAAAAAACACAAGAAAAATCAATAAAATACAATGCAGTTATTTGAAAAAAATCAATAAAATTGATAAGCTCTGTTGACTGAGCTATTAGACTGGCAAAGATAAAAACAAGATACAAATCACCAATGTCAGTAGCGAAATAAGAAATACTGGGGCACCTGGGTGGCTCAGTCGGTTAAAGATCTGACTCTTGGGGCGCCTGGGTGGCGCAGTCGGTTAAGCGTCCGACTTCAGCCAGGTCACGATCTCACGGTCCGTGAGTTCGGGCCCCGCGTCAGGCTCTGGGCTGATGGCTCGGAGCCTGGAGCCTGTTTCCGATTCTGTGTCTCCCTCTCTCTCTGCCCCTCCCCCGTTCATGCTCTGTCTCTCTCAATAACAAAAAAAAAATTTAAAAAAAAAAAAAAAAAAAAAGATCTGACTCTTGATTTTGGCTGAGGTCATTATCTCATGGTTTGTGACATCAAGCCCCAAGTGGGGCTCCATGCTGTCAGCTAGGAGTCTGGTTGGGATTCTCTCTCCCTCTCTCTCTACCCCTCCCCCACTTGTGCACATGCGCATGCTCTGTCTCAAAATAAATAAATAAATACTTTTAAAAAAAGGAAAAGAAATATTATAGATGCAGCTGCCATTTATTTTTTTTTTAAGTTTTTTTTTTTCAACGTTTATTTATTTTTGGGACAGAGAGAGACAGAGCATGAACGGGGGAGGGGCAGAGAGAGAGGGAGACACAGAATCGGAAACAGGCTCCAGGCTCTGAGCCATCAGCCCAGAGCCCGACGCGGGGCTCGAACTCACGGACCGCGAGATCGTGACCTGGCTGAAGTCGGACGCTTAACCGACTGCGCCACCCAGGCGCCCCATGCAGCTGCCATTTAAAAGGAAATACAGAGAATATAAAAATTCTATGCTAATAGATCCAAAAACTTAGAAGAAATATATTACTTCTTCAAAAACCACAAACTAACAAAACACAACTATTATGGAACAGAAAAGATGATCCTATAATCATGAAATTAAAGTCTTAATTTAAAAGCTCCTGAAAAAAAGAAATCTCCAGGCCCAGAATGCTTTATTAGAGAATTCAACTAAATATTTAAAGAAGAGTTAGCCTTATTTTTACAGTCTTATCCAGAAAACAAAAGAGAACACTTCCCAAATAATTTTGTGGGGCTAGCATTACCTTGATATCAAAATTAGACAAAGATAGTACAAAAAAGAAAACTACAGATCACTATCTCTCATGACCTTAGATACAAACATCCTCAAAAAATATTACCAAATTACAACCAGTAATGAAAAAAAAGAATTGTGCACCACCACTGTAGTATGTTTCGCAATGCCCTTTTAGGATCTATAATTGTTTCAAAATAAATAAAAAGTTTAAAAAAATATATTGAAGAAAGTGTATTCTTAAAACAGAACATTTGGAATAGACAAAAGTGGAAAATCAGTCATGAGACCCACTGCACAATTCATGTGAGAGAATATGAATTTCTTACTTAACTAAACTTAAGACTGGAGTAGTAAGGCTATAGAAGGAATTGATATTAAGAAGATAAAATTGACACCAGCTGTGAAGGTGAGAAAAAGGGACTCAAATAAATATTAGTTATTAGTTCAGTCCAATATCAGTTATTAGTTCAGTCCAACTGTAGATTTTGGTGTCACCGATGGATTTAAGGATTAGAGGAGGAGGCTGGGGGAACAAGACAAGAAATAATGATTTAAATTTTGTACATATTGAAATTTAGGTGATAAGACATATATAAGGGTATATACTAAGTAGTTGAATAGAGAGATAGTATGGAGATAAAGATTCGGGAGTTTTATGTACAGAGCAGGCCACTGAATTCAGCAGAGGGAATGAGCATAGAGGAAGGACAAGGGAATACAGAAGTATATCTCTCTCTTTGGGAAGTATATCTTAGATACCTGTGGCTTTTAATGACTAAAATTATGTTATTTGAAAGCTATCTTTTTTATTTCTTCATTTAATTGTGTTCAGAGATTATAGTCTGCTTCTTTATGATGTGTTGATTATGGGGCTTAAAACACTGTCATTTCTTTGAAAATGTTCCCTATATACTTGCAAAAATACATGCACTCCGATTTTTCTCTTTCACACACTGGCATAGTCATACCCTACATACACCAAAACCCCAGCCCCCAAACCCAACATCATCAGAATTAATGGCGAATAAAGAAGATGTTATATTAGTAGCTTTGACTCCTTACCAAAATGAGCTTCTTATAAACAGTTTGTCCAGGAAAAAATCTCCTCATTCAAAGATAATAATAAACATCTCCTGATGTACAAAGATACTATAAGTAAAAAGAATGAGAGAAAAAAAGAAGAAATTAAAAGGAACATGCTAGAAATAAACTGTCACATGACAGAAGAAAACACATTCACCATGATTTCAAGGAATTCACTAAAACAAACAAAAAACTACCTAAAATAAATAGGAATCTCAGAGTCCAAGGAAGAAATAATGGAAAAACAGGCTAAAGCAAATGGTTATTCAAGTTTTTGAAAAATAAACTGGCAGCACTCTGTAAAGAGGTGAAAAAGAAAAGCAACACAAAAATGGAGGTCTCTCTGAAAGCAGTAAAACACCACGTGAAAACACAAAAAGCGACAAGGATAAGATTAAGACAACTGAGCAACGTGAAACTTTTAGAGGAAGATAGAAAAAAAATAGAATTTAATAAAAACATCTAATAAACAGAAGAATCCTTGAAGTGGAAACACAGAACTTTTATCATTTTTCACAGTATAAATTTAATAGATATTGTCTAAAACAAGAGAAAAGATTTAGTTCAAGATGTTAATGTGATAAAGATCACACTAAAAGGGCCAACCATACAAAAAAGAAACCAAACCTTCCAAATTACTGAAAGGGACAAAGAAACAAAAGCAAGAATACAAGGTCTAAGGTGAAAGAGAACTATCTTTATCAAAAGTGTACATAAAATATATCTTTTCTAAATGCTATACAAAAAAAGTTCACAAGGACTCCGAGGACAGAAAAAGGATGAGCAAAAGTTGTATCTCAAAATGCCAACAGGAAGGAAACGAGCCTCCAATCAGATAGGGCTGAATTCTAGGGAAAAAATATTAAACATAACAAGAACATAATCCAAAATTAATTTCAGATGTCATTACTATCACTGCACAAATTTCATAGCATCCAAATTCATTCACAGAAACTACGGATAAATATAGACAAATATATTCATGGTGGGAAACTTAGTATCTCTCAGTTCCAACAGATAAAGTAAAAAATAAATAAACCACATTTGTAAAACTTCATAACTACGTAAGATAGCTTACTGATAAGACAGCAAATTCTGTATCCTAAGACAGTCTTTTCAGGTGCCTATGTAACATTCAGAAATATTGAACATAAAATCTGCCCACACACACATACGCACTTTACACAAAACTTAACATTCCAAGAAGCAGAATAAAATCAGTGCAAATAAATCTCTCCAAAGCTGCAATCCTAATTTTATTAAAAATAGAATTACTTAGGGAAACAAAAAAAATATAAAAACAGGGAGGGGGACAAAACAGAAGAGACTCATAAATATGGAGAACTGAGGGTTGCTGGAGAGGTTGTGGGAGGGGGGATGGGCTAAATGGGTAAGGGGCATTAAGGAATCTACTCCTGAAATCATTGTTTCACTATATGCTAACTAATTTGGATGTAAATTTTAAAAAATAAAAAATAAAATAAAAAAAAATAAAAAATAATAAAACAGAATTACTTAACTAAAAATCTTAATATCTAAAAGTGAAAATGTAGAAAACAGTAATTAAAGATTTGGTGAGAAATTTACTATGTTTCTAGAAAGCCATCCATTTCATCTAGATTTTTACATTTATTTGCGTGACACAAATTATTTTTCTAAATTATCTCTCAATGCTGTTTTGCTATATATTTTGATATACAGTATTGTTATTATTGTTGTTTTAGATATTTTACTATCTTAACTTCTTTGATTTGGAGTTGACTACTAAATGAGAAAGTAGTGTCTGCTTCACATGTGTCCCTATGATAAGCCCTATTTGGCTACTGTTTTCATGTATTCTTGAATTCAGTTAATTAATACATCTGACTTCTGAATCTATGTTCATAATTTCCAGTTGTTTCTTTTTTTACTGTCCTTGATTAGTTTGGGCATCAAGTTTAAGGTAGTAAACAAAATAAAACAAATACCACAAACAAGGCTGGAAATATTTTTAGATACCATCTTTACCCAAACTTTGGCACACGGGTCAAATGTAAATCCCCATGAAGTTTACCACCACTTTTAACTGTGTGTTCAATAAACATTTTAATTTCTTGAAAGGCTTCTGAACCATTTGTATCCACCAATTTTGACATTTATTTTTTGTAAAGCTATATTCCTGTTGTTTATATGATTTTATATAATATTCATTCACAATTGTTTTAATCTTTTTTTTTTACAATGGTTTTAATCTTTGATGAAACAGTAACTGTCTCTGATGTTTTGTTACACTCTTTAAGTGTATCTTTACTCTCTGTTCTTGATTATCAGTGTGTAGGAGCCACTTATGCTTCTATCAGACATCTTTATCAACTAGTTTTGTGACTAATTTCTTCCCTTAACTGTTTTTTACTCCTTATTGTTACTTTATATTTATTGAGTTCTTTTTTTTAACTTCTTCAGTTTTAAGAGTTACTCATATCTTACGTCTTTTTTCCCCCTAAACTTCAAGAATTCCTTAAAAAGGCATTTAAATCTATGATTTGCTCCTCTGTAGTTTAGCTTCACCACCAACTTTAAAATGTAGTTCTTTATTTAACTGAAATTCAACTCAAAGAATTTTCTAAGACACTTTATGGTTTTCCCTTTAAAGAATATTTATGTAGAAAAAAATGTTCAAAGTTTTCACATATAGGGGTTTCTTTTGCTAGCCTTTTACTTTTTTTAAATTGTGGTAAAATGTACATAACAAAATTTACCATTTTAAAATGTATAGTTCAGTGATATTAAGTCTATTCCCAATTCCGTGCAAAAGTCTTTTACTTATTTCTAATTTAATGCTCTTGGTTAGAGAATAAAATCAATATTATAGCAAAGTTTCATATTTTTTATCTGCCAGGATTAATAAGTTTTTGGAAGTAGCTCATAAAAATGATTAACAGAGAACCAACATCTAAATTTCAGAAAGAGAACAGAGAAATATTTATGTGGGGAGAAGCAGTTTAAGAAGAAATAGAGAAATAGTTTCAACATCGTGCACAAAAATTATTTCTAATCAGGAAGTTTATCCTCAGCCAAAAGATCAATATAGCATGAGGACAGAATAAAAGACAGTTTTTGACATTTCACCTCTCCACTATCATACAGTTGGTCTCTAGATGTGGAGACAATACCCATGTGTTTCTTATTCTTGGCAGAAAGATCAAGATTTGCTTCAGGGTAGTAGGAGAGTGTGGCTGCTTCCTGTGGCCCATCTGCCACTGCCCAGAGGCTCTGGTGACATATCAGAGGTATCTACTCCCAGGATGAATTCTTACCCCCGACATTCTTCCTTCTCACCTCATATGAACTGTCATATTCCTCTGGAACCAGGATCAGGGATTTTTGGGGAGAGGTCTGATTAGCTGACATCGTCATGGTAGGTCTCAAACTTTATTCTCTCAGGAGTCTAAAGCCTGGTAGGCATCTGTAAATCCAAGCAGAGCTGCTGGGGGGAGGCAGGCTGGAGTCTGGAGAAAGATCTAACCCAGGGGCTCCCCAGAGACAACAAGAAACCTAGAAGACAATGTCCACATGGTCACATCCTCAATATTCATCACATAAACATTTCCTGCCAACACCACGGCACCAAGGTGAAGTTCCCTGAACTAGACACAGAGAGCAGAGGCTCTCAAACTTTAATGTGGATTCAAAACACTTCGAGGGCTTGTTAAGATACAGTAAAAACCCTCCACCTCACTCCCAGTTTCTGATTCAATAGGCCTAGGGTAGCAACTTTCTTAGTCCAGTCAGGCTGCTATAACGAAACACCACAGACTGGGCAGCCTATAAACACCTGAGATTTATTGATCACCATTCTGGAGGCTGGAAAGTCCAAGATCAGGGCATCAGTGTGGTCACATTTTAGTGAGAGACCTCACTAAAGGTTCACAGCCAGCACCTTCTGTGTGGGATCTATTTTACAAGAGCACTAATCCCATTTGTGAGTAGTCCACCTTCGTAACCTAATCAGTTCCCAAAGATCTCACCTCCTTTTACGGTATTTCTGGATTTCAACGTACAAATTTTGGGGGGACATAAACATTCAGACCATAGCAGGGCCCAAGAATTAGCATTTTGAAGTAGTCCCCAGGTCATGTTGATGTTGCTGGTCCAGGGACCACACTTTTGAGAACCACTGCTGTGGAGAATGTAAAGTTTAACAAAACCCGTGATGAGTACTGGTCAATGAGATACGGAGTAATAATATTCCTTAAGATTTGAACTGCAGCTCTGCTAACTTTCAGCTATGAGAATACGAACAAGTTACTTCCATTTTAGTTTCAAAAATGAGGATGAAAGTACCTATTTCAAGAGTTATAAAATTAAGGGCACCTGGGTGGCTCAGTCAGTTAAGCATCCGACTCTTGATTTCGGCTCAGGTTATGATCTCATGGTTCATGAGATCAGCTCCGTGTCTGGCTCTGCACTGACAGCATGGAGCCTGCTTGGGATTCTCTCTCTCTCTCCCTCCCTCTCTCTGCCCCTCCTCTGCTCACTTTCTTTCTCTCTCAAAATAAATAAATAAATAAACATTAAAAAAAAAAAGGTTATAAAAATTAAATGAGATGATGCTTGTAAAGTATTCAACATCTCCCTGGCATGCAAGAGGCATACAATAAATATTGGCAATTACCATTCTCTATTAGATATTAAAACTTAAATATAAAAACAATAATCAAAACAGAGAAAACAATAGCTCAGACAGTACTGACTTATGTAACAAAAATGGCATTCAACTGAGTGCGCAGAGAACATTTATTGTATAAGTGGCACTGATATAATTGACCATCCACCTAGAAAAAAACAAACCAGATTGCCATCACACACTATATATTAGACTGAATTCCAGCAGAACTAAACATTTTAAGTATTTGTATTTAAAAAAATGAAATAAATTTTAGTAGTATATGTTTGTATCAACATTGTGGTGGGGTGGGAGGAATTTTTAGTACACATGTGAGAAAACCCAGATGCTGTAAAAGAAAAAAACCAGATATTTCTGGTTAGATGGTATTTCCTAATTACATGTTAAAACATACTTTAAAAACAAAAATGAAGGGGCGCCTGGGTAGCTCAGTCGGTTGAGCATCTGACTTTGGCTCGGGTCATGATCTCAGGATTGGTGAGTCTGAGCCCTGCATGACTCTCTGCTGTCAGCATGAAGCCTGCTTTGGATCCTCTGTCCCTGTTCTCTCTGCCCCTCCACTGCTCATGCTCTCTCTCTCTCTTTTCTCAAAAATAAATAAAAATTTTAAAGATATATAAATAAATAAAAATAAAAATGAAGAAATATGTATATTTTTTCAAAATGTGAAAATAGATTATCTCTGAATTAAAAAAAAAATCTAGCAATCAATATGGAAAAAAAAAAAGCCCTGGAAAAATAAAAACTGAACAGATATGAAAATTCACAGAAAAGGAAACTTAAATGGTAAGTAACCAAAAAGATACCATTTTACTAATAGGAAAATGCATTAGAGCAATTAGGTATAATTTCACCTCAGAATAGTAAAAACTTATTTTAAAAAAAATCCAGTGCTGGAAATTGGGAAAATGACCCCTTTTATAAATTATTGGTGACAGCTTGAATTGTTACTGTATCTTTTTAGTTATTAGTCATATTTATTATTAAAAATAAACAACCGATCTTAATAATAGTTTCAAATATACAAAGCAGAAACTGACAGCAGAAAGGACAAGTGAACATATCACCTCCACGAGTTCACCTTTCTCTGTAATTAGTTAAGCAAACAAGATAAACTGTGAGACTATATATGAAACACAATAGAGGACACACATTGCTTTGATGTAACAGAAATGACATTTATGAAAACTGACCATGAACCAGACCGTAAAGCAACTTTTAAATTCGAGCATTACCCAGAGACATTATTTGAGATAGAGAATGCACTTCTAAATAACTCATGACTGAAAGAAAAAAATTACTAAAACTGAAGAAAAAAACAGTACTTAGATTTGAACAATAAAATGCTACACACCACAGCTTACTAATGCTTAGAAAGCGAGCTCATCATAGCCCTCACAGAGCCCCATAGCTGACGCCACAGATCAGTCACTGACCACAGACTCCCATCACTGAGCCGACAAATCCCACACTCATCTCAAGATCCCCATCATTGAACCAAGACACTCCTATCATTGCCCTCACCGCAACGGATGCCACAGACCCAGAAACCACCATCATTCACTCCACGGACAACACACCCGTCACGGACCCCCAGAATCCCTAAATCACGACCAACCAAATCACCTCAGAGACCTCTCGGAATTAAACTGCGGAGAAGCTCCAGACATCATCGGCGAAAAAGCATTCGAGGACCGCTTCCGCTTCCGGTTTGACCTTCGGCACCTCCTCTCACGGACAGTCGCTGTCGCGCATGCTCTGAGTTACCTTGGAAGCCGCATATGCCAATAGCCAACATGGCGTAGTTTCCGTAAGAGACGCTGTCGGGCCGAGAACATGGCCTCGCCTAATGGTGCCTCTGAGCGCGAGCCGCCATCTTTGAGGCGTGTCCATTGCGTACGGCGGAGAAATCGGCCTCCCGCGCGTTTTCTCAGCGCGAGGCGGGGATTGCAACGTAGAATACAGGGGTGGGGCTCTGGTCGAGGTAGGCTACTGGGAGGAGGGAGGTCTTGGCTATGGTGTATGGTGCTCTGTGTCCTATTTAGAAAAGCTAATTTGCCTTCCGGGATAAACCGCTCGGCTGAGAGTTAATTTTCTGCTGGAAGAAACCACCGGGGATGAGGGGAGCAAGGGAGGAAAAATCACCAAGTTATGAGGACAAACGTCTTATGTGCTACGGCTGAATCCTGGGAGAAATCGGCGGATGAGGGGAGAAGTCACGATAGTACAATCTGATTTTTGGAGACACCCTCGGGGAGAACGTGGAGAGGTCAGAGTGGGAGCCCCGTTTCTGGGCGAAACCACCGGCAACATAGATGTCAGAATGGGCAGTCAGCTGCAGGCAGGGTAGTTTAGCCTTTTGTGGGAGGAAACCCCCCCGGGGATATAAGGTGCTAGTCGGTGTCTTCGAGTTCTCTCCTGAGGGATGCCGCCAGGGCAAGACGGCACTTTCCAAAGGGCTGGTGGAGGGAAATGGAGCCTCGAATCCTCATTCATTTCCATTAGTAGCGACAATTACAAAAATAATAATAGTTTTTAATATCGTCAACGTGTGACGAAAAGCACGTAAGGGAAACTGCTATTTTTGTTTATTTGTAAATTAAAATCTAAGAACAACGTCACTATTATGTGAATGAAGCCTAAAGTCCACGGGGGTGCTTACGACTGGGAGGTTGTAGAGACACAATTCCTTTCATCTGGCGAATTCCTAAACATTCTTTCAAACCCAGCTAAATACTGGCTTCTGCCAGGACGTTCTGACAGTGGTAGGAGGTTCTACTGAAAGTCTTTTAGCAGTCGCAGCGGTGGGAAGTGTTTTGAGGGAACCAGACCTAAGCGCTGATGTGGGCGTGCTGGGTGTCTTCAGGCTATTTATGCCCCTCTCTGGGCTTTAGCTTCAAAACTGGGCCAGTTACAGGGTTGGACTGTGCTTTCACCAGCTTGTCTTTCTTCTCCCAAAACTGGTTTAAGGAAAAATCTGTGGAAGTCTATTAGTGAACGCACATTTTTACCAGAGGCCCAAGAATTACGGTTAATTTTGTTGGTAATATGATTATGTTTACCAGAAGACTTAACCTTTTAGTGATTTATGTGGGAATACTAGCAAAATGTCAGCTTGAAAAACTTCATGGAGGAGGGTAAAAGGATAAAACAAAAATAACAGAATGTTGGTAAATGATGAAAGCAGCTGATAGGTACATGAAGCTCATTATAATGTTCTCATCTCTTTAGTATTTGTGTGAAAATTTCACAGTAAAAATTTAAAAAGGAAATTAATTTAAGAATCATTTACAAGGGCATAGTATCAAGAAGAAAGCAGGTGTGTTGATAGTATTAGATTATACAAATTTCAAAGCAAACACTATTAACAGAGATGTTCCATGTTTTAATAAGATGCAGCTACCAAGAGCATACAACACTAATAAAATTTATCTAACCATATAGCTCTGAAATATATACAGCAAAAGCTGGTAAAACGGGGAAATTTTGAGGAACTCACAATCACAGTAACTAACATATCTTTCAGAAACAGATCAAATAGAAGAAAAGTAGGTATAAGACTATATTGGGATAACATAGCTAATTTGTTTGATATATATCTACATTTTATTTTTATTTTTAACCAGAAAATTACATTTTTTCAAACATACATGGAACAATCATAAAAATTCTCCAAAAAGTAGGCCATAAAAGACATCATAAAGCCCCCAAACTGATATCACATAATGCCGTGTCTCAGACTACATAAAAATGAAGATAGAAACCAACAACAGACAACAGAATATGTAAAATGTTCCAAATGCATGTACATTAAAATACACACATCTGAATAACCCTTGGGTTAAGGACAACATAATATGGGATGTTGCGAACTATTTAGAATGAAGAGGGAAATGATAGTACTATATACATGAAAAATCTAAGGGATGGACCAAAGTGATATCCAGAAGAAAATCTAACCTAAAATTAGGATGCCAGGAGGACTGAAAACATTAACTAAGCTTTAATTCCATCACATTCTACTAAAGTCCTATTAAATACTCCCAAAGAGGGGCACCTGGGTGGATCATTCAGTTAAGCCTCTGACTCTTGATGAAGGCTCAGATCATGATCTTGTGGTTCGTGGGATTGGATCCCACTGGGCTCCACACTAACAGTGCGGAGCCTGCTTGGGATTCTCTCCCTCTCTGCCCCTCCCCTGCTCACATGCTTGCTCTCCCCCCTCCCCCTTAAAATAAATAAATAAACTTTAAAAAAATACTCCCAAAGAAATTGGGAAGGAGTAATCAATGTGATAAGCAGATGTTAATAAACCAAATAGGAAAAAAACCCTACTAGAGATAATAAAACCATGAGCTGGTTCTCTGTAAAAGAGTGAAGTCATTTTTTAAGAAAGATGAAAAAAAAAAATAGAGAAGATACACACAAACAACATTAGGAAGAAAGGGGGACATTCCTATAGAGAAAGAATTTGAAAGTCAGGAGAATTCTATGGTTATTTTGAGTAATGACTGAAAGCCTTACTGAAATACAAAGCTTTCTAAAAAAAAGCATAGAGGAAGAAATTGCCATATGAAGGGAAGCTGGACAGGCCAAAAGCCATAAAGAAAATGGTTTTGGCACCATATGAAAAAAATCAACCCTAGAAGGATTAATAATTCAAATGTCAAAACATAATTTTAATAAAACTGTTAGTAAAAAAAAATCAGCAAATATTTTTTAGACCTTATGGTAATAGATTTCTTAAACAGAACACAAAAGAAATATGAGAGTAATAAATTTGACTATCTTAAAATTAGTACTTCTGTTCCTCAAATGACAGTAAAGAGAATGAAAAGGTAAGTTATAAACTGGGACAGATAGAATACAAGCCTATAGGAGACTGGTAGCAGGAACAACTCCAAATCATTTAGTAAAGCGTAACAAGGGGCACCTGACTGGCTCAGTCGGTGGAGCATACGACATTTGATCTTGGGGTTGTGCGTTCGAGCCTCCCGTTGGGTGTGGAGATTACTTAAAAATAAAATCTTAAAAAAAAGTAAAGCGTAACAAACCCAATACATATACAGCAAAAGATACAAAGAGGCATTTCATAGAAGAGGAAACTTATGTAGCCAATACTATGAATATTATAAAACATGAATATTATATGAATCATGTGAGCGTCTAGGGAGTGTCCAGAAAGAATGAACCACAGATACAAAGACTTTTAGGAATATCAAAGAATCCAGTGCAGAGGGAGTAGAGTGAGCCAGGATAAAAATGATAAGGAGATGAGGTCAAAGAGGTGATGAGGGAGCCAGGTTGCAGACCTTGAAGACCATTCTAAGAACATCAGTTTTTGGGGGCACCTGGGTGGCTCAGTTGGTTAAGTGTCCAACTTCAGCTCAGGTCATGATCTCACAATTTGTGAGTTCGAACCCTGTGTCAGACTCTGTGCTCAGAGCCTGGAGCCTGCTTCAGATTCTGTGTCTCCCTCTCTCTCTGCCCCATCCCCACTCGTGCTCTGTCTCTCTCTCTGTCTTAAAAATAAATTAAAAAAATTTAAAAAAGAACATCAGTTTTTTTTTAATGTTTATTTATTTTTGACAGAGAGAGAGAGAAAGAGAGAGTGAGCATGCAAGCAGGGGAGGGCAGAGAGAGAGGGAGACACAGAATCTGAAGTAGGCTCCAGGCTCTGAGCTGTTAGCACAGAGCCTGACATGGGGCTTGAACTCATGAACTATGAGATCATGACCTGAGCTGAAGTCAGACACTTAACCAAGGCACTTAACTACCCAGGCACCCCCAAGAACATCAGTTTTTACTGTGAATGAGACCCATTCACAGTAAGTCAGACACTTAACCAAGACACTTAACTACCTAGGCACCCCCAAGAACATCAGTTTTTACTGTGAATGAGACCCATAGAGGATTTTGAAAAGAGGAGTGACATCATTTAATTAACTTTTTAACAGGATCCCTTTTGCTGCTTTTTATGAGTTGAGGGGAAGAAGACAAGCGAAAAAGCAAGATCAGTTGGGAAGATTCTGCAGTAGCCCAGATTGCCTACTGCTACTTCTACCTCCACTGTGCACAGGTACCACAGCTTGTATTGCTAACAAAGATATGGGATATAGCAGTTAGGACTATGGCCTCTGGTGCATCTTTTTGACACTCAGCAGAATCAGTTCTATGTATGTCTTTATTCTCCACATCATTCTTCTCTGAGCCAAGGGTACCTTACCTTGAGGGGAGTTTCTGGTTAGGAGCTTCAGGAGATGGGTCTCATAATGTAGTAAACCCCGTGAATACAGGGTGTGCAAAATGTGCCAGGCAGCCAGAAGGCATGACTAATGCCCACTACAGTCCATCCCTTTGTTGCCCAACATCAGTATGTACTCTCCCTCCAAACATAAACCAAATAAAGAAGCAAATAAACAAAAATGCTCCCTCAAATAATGCAACTGTAACTTGTACAAATCAAAATATGCAGTCTCCAAAAGAGTGAATCCCAGGTAACAGTCAATACATCTAACTTCACATTTGGAATTTCTAGGTGATGTTCATTCATTTTCTGGTTCTGTCACGATCCTATCTTGTGGAATAATTGGTTAAGATATGGCGTGCTTGGGGCGCCTGGGTGGCGCAGTCGGTTAAGCGTCCGACTTCAGCCAGGTCACGATCTCGCGGTCCGTGAGTTCGAGCCCCACGTCGGGCTCTGGGCTGATGGCTCAGAGCCTGGAGCCTGTTTCCGATTCTGTGTCTCCCTCTCTCTCTGCCCCTCCCCCGTTCATGCTCTGTCTCTCTCTGTCCCAAAAATAAATAAACATTGAAAAAAAAAAAAAAGATATGGCGTGCTTTAAGTCAGTTAAGTGTCTGACTTTGGTTCAGGTCATGATGTCGCGATTCATGAGTTCAAGCCCCATGTCGGGCTCTGTGCTGACAGCTCAGAGCCTGGAACCTACTTCGGATTCTGTGTCTCCCTCTCTCTCTCTTCCCCTCCCCTGCTCACACTCTGCCTCTCTCTCTCTCCAAAATAAATAAACATAAAAAAATTTTTTTAAAGATATAAATAATATGCCCCTTATAAAATAATAGGGGGATGGGTGACAGGTAATAATAAATTTCTAATACATTATGAATCTGTAGAAGACAAAGTATGAAAGAAAATATAGGTAGAGCCAATAACCTTTTTTTTTTTTTTAATGTTTTTATTTCTTTTTGAGACAGAGAGATAGAACATGAGCAGGGAAGGGACAGAGAGAGAGGGAGACACAGAATCTGAAGCAGGTTCCAGGCTCTGAGCTGTCAGCACAGAGCCCAACACAGGGCTTGAATTTACAGGCTGTGAGATCATGACCTGAGCCAAAGTCGGAAGCTCAACCGACTGAGCCACCCAGGCGCCCCGAGCCAATAACCTTTTAAAACTACCTGGAAAACCTGTTACCTGCCTTTTGGGTAGCAGGAACATTATTTCCTTGTGCAAATCAGAATTAATCATTAAATGCTGAACCCTCTTTATATCATGTTACTCAGTGATTTTGAGGACACCAAAATGGCTATATGGCACTCTCAATTTCGAATTCAATGGAATAAATATGAGGGAATAGTTTCTCCTTGAATATTAAGACCTCACCAGCAAAGCCCATAGATGGTAATTTTTTAAATAGGAGGGAGCAAATATTTTAGTGGTAGATAATTAGGTGTTAATACTAATAGGTGCTATCCCAGTCTCCATTTTGGGTACCCAGACCCTAAAAAAATGCCACATATTGGTTCTGATGAGACCATGTACTGGATGTGAGGGCAATACCCACCTTTGCAAGGTATGGTCTTCTAGATGGTACTCTTTTTCAGTTTTTAACAGTTTTAGAATAGTAGAGCTCTAAAATGTCTGAGCTTTGTGGGTGATGAGGCACTGAATAAAACCAGCAAATCTCAAGAGCATCAACCCATTGCTTTACTTTTTTCACTATAAAAGAAGCTCTTTGGTCCAAAGTAATGTTATGTGGGAAGCATGATCATAAGGAATTCATAATATCTATAACTGGCAACAAATTTAATTTCCAAGGAGTATCTACCCCAGTAAGGAGAAAAAAAATCATCACCTCTTTCATAGTGGAAGAAATCTAGCTGACTGGTCAACATGGTGATGACATAATCCTGTTGCTCATGGTTGGATACTATAGCAAACTGACAGTAGTGAGGTAATCCTTAGTAAGGGTAAATCCACATTGTTAATACTGTGAATAACTATATGGTTCATGAACCCAATGAGCAAGCATTGGGGTGGCTGGATGAAGCTAATATCCACAGAGCATGTCATCCTCACCTCTTAATCACAAAACACTTCTACAGAGGTAAGACAAAGAGAAGAGATACAAATATTCTTACTCTCTCGATACATTCCAAAGGGTCCTTCCACATACTTCTTCCCAAATGCACTCGCTATCAGTACTCCCAAGTGTGCTCTTTTCAAGTCATTTATCCTCAAAACTAACCTCTGGATATGAATCAGTGTAGACACCTCATGCTGTCTTTTTTAAATGTAGAACACACATGAGATTTAGCTCTCCCAGTTCTGGCCATTGGGTGAATTTCCCTTCCCAATCAGTCTATAAAACTCCCTATGAGGGGCTGCAAATCTCCAGCAGTATATTTCTAGTGGTTGTCAGCATATCGTGCCATTATCTAGAGATCAGGCTCAACTTTTTGCAACTGGTCATACAGAACTCTTCATGAATCTGTAGCTCTGAGAGAGGCAGAAGTAGCAATGAGAGTACACACACTGGGGGTATGAGACATTTTAGGACTTGCTTGGGCCTGTCCTATTTATAACCCTCCACTTGATGAAATGTTGTTGATCCTGCCTTAATAACATGGTAGACCAGATGACATTCTGCTTATAATATGGACCCAGGTTGCAGTTGTCTGTGTACCATAAATAGGTGTGTAGTCTCTACCAGGGACCCAATGCAAGGCAAGAGCTATTTCACAAAAAAGGATGATAATTTCTTATCAAAGTGAGTGTGGATCTACTCCAAAATCCTAGGGGCCTCTGCCATAGTGTCTCCTACTTGGGATTTCCACAAACTCCTTCAGCATCCTGATTGGCTACAGACATTCTCAATACCATTGGATCCTTGATTAAGGACCAAGTGGTCAAAGAGCTTGTATTGCAGCCTGGACCATCTGCAAAGCCTTCTCTTTCTCTGAGTCCCACTCAGACCATATAGCCTTATGAAGCACAGAGTAAATAGACCCAACCATGCTGCTCTCCAAAATCCAAAGAAAACAAGCATTGTCCCTCTGTCTTAACAGATATATGGTGGGAAGTTCAGGAACTTTTCTTTCACCCTGGGAGGAGAGATACCCTGACATCTGGCAGCAGAAAGCCCATGAAAATACAAGTCTCTGTGTAATTGGGGCTTTATTTCCTACCGCCGTCATTCATTTGTCTTACCAATGCAGCTAAAAAGCTGCTATTTTCTACTCTCCAGGTCTTACTGGCATGCTTGAAACTGGGCAAGGCCTTCACCACCAGAGCTAGATTTTGACTGCTGTACAGGTCAAGTTGGACTTTGTGGTCCGTTCAGTGCTAATGGTCCCTGTGGGTCAAATTGAGAGTAGGGTGCAAAATATCAAAATTTTAAAGAAAGACAGAATCAGTATTAATGTTTTCTTTTAGCCTCAGGCTTCAATATGGCTTGGCATGATACTGATATTTTGTTCATGGGGCGTTTGGGTACTAATTTTGAATGAAAAAAAAATACTGCGTTAAAATATTATTTATTTTGATTACTGAATTTTTTTGGTGTGATTTTACATTTTACACCCATGGCAAGTATCTCACTTGCCTCATCCTAGTCCCAGCCTAAATTATCATTAATCAACCTTCAGACCCTGCTGCCCTTAACTGTAACCACCTTATTTCTAGCTGTTAATTGTTTTTCTTGGTCTCTGCTGGCCTTTAAATCCAACCAGGCCACAAAAACAGTCCCATAATCTCATTTCCTTAAGGTCTGCTGCTTGCTACCACATCCAATGCCACTTCTTTGTACCAGTCACAGTACTTGGATGCAAACAGAACAACCTACTCTTGCTAATTTTAACCCCAAACAGGATTTGTTAAAAGATACTGAATAACTCACTCTGTGTATGAGGGCCAGATAATGAGGCTTGGAGGCTATGTGGTCAGGAATTAAACCATTAGACCCCTCCAAGGAGAACAGTTGCTGCTGATGCTGGGCACAGGCACCGCCAGTGCTAGGCACACAGTGCAAGGCTGGTACCACAGAGACCTGCTGTACTTGAATGCTGATGGCCTTGCCATCAGGCTCATAAGGATCAATTCTGCATGGCACCGCATCCCCCAGTGGGAAATGAAAGGGAAATTCGGTATGGAAGTAGAGTGTGGGATGTTGCCCAAGAAAGGGGGGTATGAGTAAAAAAAAACCACAATTACTGCCCAGGGATCTGGGGACATGGCATAAGACAAATTACACTTCACACTAAGGATGGCAGAGCAGAAATAGTGGAGCCTGGGACACAGATGACATCGTGGTTATGTTGTTCCAGCCTGGGGTGTCTCTCCGCAGATTTTTTTTTGTTATATAAGAAAAGTTGCCCTGGTTTATAGTTTGTAGCAGATGAAGGTATTCTTAATTGATGATTGACCAAGAGGAAGCCATTCTGAGGAGGTAAGAAGAAAGCAGAAACCTGCTTGAGGGACCAAATTATAAAGATACTGTGAGTGAGGAATATATCAGATAAATGGACAAGTGTGAATGAACATGAAACCACAAGTGCAAGAATAGTAAACAAGAGAAACCAGGAAGAACTCATACAAGAAATAATAAACATAGAAATTTATGAAATACTGGGGAGTCTTCGTGGCCCAGATGGTTAACTGACTGACTCTTGATTTTGGCTCAGGGCATGATCTCATGGCTCGTGAGTTTGAGCACCGTTTTGGGCTTTGTGCTGACAGCATGGAGCCTGCTTGGGATTCTCTCTCTCCCTCCCTCTCTGCCCCCCATACTCCCGCCCCTGCTGCTTGTGTGCCCTCTCTTTCTTTTGAATACATTACTGAACATTCATGAAGGTCAGGGATTCTCAGTAAGGGTGAAACCAATCCAAGAATGAGGAGCTGGACATTTGTGGGACAACTGCTGCCATTAAATGTGGGGAGCCCACAAATGCTGATGTCCTGAAATGCAAAAAACATTCTTGTAAATGAAGAATTGTCCCACACCACCACAGTTTTTTAATATCCTGCTGGATATTTAAATAGGTGAAAACCTGCTAATGATTACCTGAGCCTATAGCCTATTTTACATATAAACACAGTGTGTGTTTTTTTTTTAGATGGTTTCAATACATACCAAATTTTCTAGGTATGTAACTACCAAGGCAGTTGAGGCAAAATTGCACTTTCTATTCAGAACTTTATCATGAGCTTTGTCATTTTGGAAAAATCACATTAATGGTGGCAACACTGCTTACAGTATTTACATCACCAACATATGTGTAGAAGTCTGCATTTGTAGCTGTAATGTTTATGGTAAGTGTATATACAGGTGTAACAATATGTTAGTTGTCTTGGGCATTTTTGTATTACAATTTTCTTTCCATTAATGTTCCTATTTATGTCGTTAGGGCATTATATTGAGTTTTAAAAAATTATGAATGGTGAGGGATTATACTATCTGTGAACTTAATTTTAGGAAGGCAAAGAGTTGTAATAAAATATTTGTTGCGAAAAGGAGACTGTGTGTCATTTGAGAATCTGCACTTGAAAAAGATCAATAGCTTATAAATAAGTTAATTTTAAAAATAGTACAAGAGAAAATATTGTCAACTCATAGAAGGCAAGAAGGGAATAAATGAAACAAGAAACATGTTAAAGGAAAAACAAAACAAGATGGCAGAAATAATTCAAATAT
>NW_024412425.1:2339568-2354226 GCF_014898765.1 Herpailurus yagouaroundi
CATGTTAAAGGAAAAACAAAACAAGATGGCAGAAATAATTCAAATATGATACTTACAATAAATACAAAGAGATTAACCTCACTTATTAAAAGACAGAGATTAGGGGCGACTGGGTGACTCAGTCAGTTGAGCGTCCAACTCTTGATATTGGCTCAGGTCATGATCCTGGGGTGGTGGGATTGAGCCCCACATCTGTGAAGCCACTTAAGTCAGTCTCTCTCTCCCCCCCCCCCGCTCTCCCTCCCTTGCCCCTCCCCCACTCACATGCGCACGTGTACTCTCTCTCTCAAAAAATAAATAAATCATCTTAAAAAAATAAAAGAGATTATAGAAAAGGTGAGAAAACAAAACTAGGTATATAGTATTTATAAAAGATAAACATTAAGAGCAGATTGAAAGAAAAATAAAGACTGAAAGTAAAGGAAAAAATGTCCTATGCAAAAAAAAATACTCCACCATAAAGATTTAATAGTGAAGAACGTGTATGGCTTTAATATAGTCTCAAGGTATGTAAAGCACAACTTGAGGGAATTACAAGGGGAAAAATTAACAAGTCTACAATCATAGATTTTTTAACATAAGTCCATAAACTGATAGATTAATTAGAAACAGTAAGAATACATTAAAATTTAACACAACTATCTTGATTTATAAGCTATATTTTGAAAGCTTCTCTGCAAAAATACTTTTTTATACTTCTTCACAAGCAGAAACATAGTATTTCTCCGAAATTGCCCATACTCCAAAGATTAAATATCGTATGGCCCACCTGCTAGACTACAAGATAATTAAATTGGAATAAATAAATAAATAAATAAATAAATAAATAAATAAAGCACATATGTTTGGAGACTCAGAACAATCTTAAAATTTTAATAGGTTAAAAAGCAATGTAAAGGAAATCAGAAAACATTTAAAACTAAAAAGAACTTTATGTCAAAATGGACATCTAAAATTAATAGCTTCAAATACATTAACTACAAAACAAGTTGAAAATAAAGCATTTTTTTATTCAAATAGTTTTTAAAAAGGAAACTCAAAGAAAGAAGAAATGAAATAATAAACATCAGATGTTAATGAAATAATAAGTAGCAAGCAAAAATACTGAAGGTATCATTTACAACAATGCAAACTGGTTTTGAGGGAAAAAATAAACAAAACTTTAATATAATTCATCAAGCAAAAGGAAAGCTATAAAAATTAGGACTATCAGAGATTTAACTAACTGTAGATAGTTACGGGAGGTATTAAGAATCAGTAAATGGAGGGGTGCCTGGGTGGCTCAGTCAGTTGAGTGTCCAGCTCTTGATTTTGGCTCAGGTCATGATCTCACAGTCATGGCATTGAGCCCCTGGTGGGGCTCTGTGCTGGGCATGGAGCCTATTTGGGATTCTTTTTCTCCCTCTCCTTCTGCCTGCTTAACCCTCAAAAAAATCAGTAAATGGATTTAAGGCTAATGTTTTAAATACCTAGGTTAAATGACCAACTTTTTAAAAGTATCAAAAGTTTCTCGAGAAGAAACAAAATCTCAATAGGCCACTAGCCATTGAAGAAAAGTAACAGTAGTTTAAGAACTCTCCAGCCAAACATACCTTGCATAAATGATAAGGTTGGTTTTTTTAGTTTTATTTTTAAGTAATCTCTATACCTAATCTAGTGTTTGAACCCACCCCACAACCCTGAGGTCAAGAGTCGCACACTCCACCAACTGAGCCAGCCAGGTGCCCTGATTATAAGTAAGCTTTTAACCTCCAAGGAAAAGATACTTTCAAATCTTACAAAAATTGTTTCAGTGACTACAAAAAGAAAGCTACTGAATGCACTTTGAGATTACTATAACCATAACAGATACACAAAGAAAACCCAAGGAACAGAAAATTATACACTGATCTCATTTATTATCATATATGCAAAAATCCTAGATAAAATATTAAGAAATAAATTATAGCTGTGAGTTAAAAGAAGGCATACTGTGACAAGGTAGTGTTTATTCCAGAAATGCAAAGATAAATTTAATATCAGGAAATATATCAGCTGAACAAACTACACTATCAGATTAATGAAGACAAATCATGTATTTCAGCAAAAGGAGCAAAAATGGTTGATAAAATTCAAAATTACTTCATGATAAGAGCGGGGAAAGCCCCTTTTGGGTAACTAGAAATAGGGGACAATTTGTTAATTTCATAAAAGCTTAATAAAACCCATTGGAAACATCTTCCTTAATAAGAAAACTCTAGAAGGCACACCAGTAGACATAGAAAAAACATTTGAAACTAGTATTACACTGTATGTTAACTAATGAATTTAAATTAAAACTTTTAAAAAAGAATTTGATAATGTTAAATGCGACTTCCTAATTTGAAAACAAAACAAAAAATTTACCCAACCTGATATAGAAGAGAACATTTTAAACCTGATAAAATATTTCTAACAACAACCCAAAATGTATTACATACTTTAGGATGAAATACTAGAGGTATTTTTTTTTTAAGTTTTATTTTATTTACTTTGAGAGAGAGACAGCGAGCAAGTGAGCTGGGAGGGGCCTGGAGAGGGAGAAGGAGAGAGAGAGAATCCCAAGCAGGCTCCACAAAAATGCCAGCGGGGAGCCTGACGTGGGGCTCTAACTCACGAACAGTGAAATCATGACCTGAGCCAAAAGCTAGAGTTAGAGGCTTAACCGACTGAGCCACCCAGGTGCCCCTAGAGGCATTCACATTAAGTCTGGACACGACAAGTATGGCCCTTAACAGAGCCCACATTCAACTGGAAGTTCTAGTTAAGTGCTAGACTAAGCTAACTTTAAGACCACCAAATTATTCCAGATTAGACAGAAACACTCCCCAGTTCATTTTTTGAAAATAAGCGTTAGTCCTAAATTATGATAAACATAAGTCTTGAAATAGGAAGAAAATCCACATTTACACACCAATTTCTCTTATGTATAAAGATGCAGGGACACCTGGGTGGCTCAGTCCGTTAAGCATCCGACTTCAGCTCAGGTCATGATCTCATAGTTCATGAGTTCCAGCCCTGAGTTGGGCTCTGTGCTGACAGCTCAGTGCCTGGAGCCTGCTTCAGATTCTGTGTCTCCCTCTCTGCCCCTCTCCCACTCATGCTCTGTCTCTGTCTCTTTCTCTCTCTCAAAAATAAATAAAACATTAAAAAAAATAAAGATGCAAAAATTCTAAATGTTATCACATGATGTATAAGTTATTAAAATAACTCATCTAAAAAAATAACTCATCTATGGAGAGGCAGAAAGTTGTAATTTCACATTTTCTTAATGTAGAACTCTTATTACTATATTCTTTCTCAGTTCTTTGTCTACTAGATATATGTATATGTTATATGGATGTGTGTTATAACATATATGTTATTACACACACACATAACTTATTTTTGTTCAGTCTTGGCTGAAGCTGGAGTTGTAAAATATGAGCTTGTAAAAAAGAGTATTGTCAGCAACAAAATTCTGAGCAGAGCAGCAATTTATAAACATTTTTTGCAAAAGCTAGAGACTAAGAATATTAAAATATTGAACTGGAGATAGACAAAAACAAAAAAAGAACTCTAGTTATCAGATTATCAGATATATATATACCCCAGTTATCAGATGATTGTATTCTCCAAACTTTCTGGTGTACTTCTCTACTTAAAGTACCTTGGTTTGTGAGTATAATTTGTCCTGGAAACATGCTTGTAATCCAAAGCACTTGTATATCAAAGTGAATTTCATGAACCATTGGCTCAGTTGTGATCATGTGACATTTGGCATCATGTACTACTTGTATTGCAAGACCGCTCACTTATCAAGTTAAAATTTATTAGAAATGTTTGCTCATCTTGCAGAACACTCGCAGACCAAGTTACTCACAATCCAAGGTTTTACTGCACTGTGATAACATGGGTGAACATTCTCTTGTACACACCTGATCTCCAACAGTTCAGTGTTATTTGCTTAGCAAGAGAGCTGTCAGTCTCCAAGGCTTGCTAACTAGCTGCCTTCTGCAATGGAACTGACCATAACCCAAGTTATAAATAGCTGGATTTTCCTAGATACGCAGAAAGGTTTCACATTTATTATATCCTCAACTTTGCCCTTCAATCAAAATGCTAAAAATTAAATAACTCTGTAATAGTCTTTGTCTTAAAACTTAACACATGGGATATTTAGCTTTCATATTATAGCAAAATAGAATTTCTGTTGTAATAAAGTGTACTTATTTAATATCAGGAAATGATTTATTATTCAATAAGGTAAAGGATAAAAATTATTATGATTATCCCCAAAAGGCATATGATAAAAACTGAGTTGTCCTTTCTAATAAAATTCATATAAAGATAAAAAGGCCACCCTTTACTATGATCAAAGCTGTCTACCAAACCCCACAGGCAATATGCTACTCATTGAAATGCTGAAGCCATTTCCATTTACATCAGAAAAGAGATGAGGACGAGTACACTTATTGCAGCTATTAAACATGGCTTTAGAAATGTAAAGCAATCGATAGGTCTAAAAAATAACTGATGTAGGGGCACCTGGGTGGCTCAGTCGGTTAAGCACCTGACTTCGGCTCAGGTCATGATCTTGCGGTTTGTGAGTTTGACCCCCGCATCGGACTCTGTGCTGACAGCTCAGAGCCTGGAGCCTGCTTCAAATTCTGTGTCTCCCCCTCTCTGTGCTCCTCCCATGCTCATGCTCTGTCTCTCTCTGTCTCTCAATAATAAATAAATGTTAAAAAAAATTTTTTTTAAATACCTGATGTAAACAATGGAAAGGAAGAGTCAGAATTATTTCTATTTAAATCATATATTTGCACATCTGTATAAACCAAGACACTTTAGGAAAATATTCTTTGGTATGATGACTAATTATAAGATACATATATATTTAAGGAGAGCACTTGTTGGGATGAGCAGTGGGTATTATATGTAAATGATGAATTAGTAAATTCTCCTGAAACCATTATTATACTATATGTTAACTAACTTGGATTTAAATAAAGTAAAAAAAAAAAGATACAGATATAAAAATTAACACTTTTCTATATAAGCTATAATCAGTTAAAATGAATTATATATATCTATATATCTATATATATTTAGTTTCAAAGTCATGAAACACAAGTTCTGAACAAGAAAGCAATGAGATCATATGAAATATTACAAAATTTTACTAAAGGGAATATAATAAGATCTGAAAAATCAGTGTGAAAGACCGTGTTTCTTTTTTTTTTTAAGTTTATTTATTTATTTTGAGAGAGAGAGAGAGCGAGCCAGGGAGGGGCTGAGAGAAGGAGAGAGATCCCAGGCAGGCTCTGCACCATCAGTACAGAGCCTGATGTGGGACTCGAACCTGCGAACCATGAGATCATGACCTGAGTGGAAATCAAGAGTTGGACACTTAACCAATGCCCCAGCCATGTTTCTTGTTGGAAAGATTTAATAGAATAAAAATTCAAATAGGGGCGCCTGGGTGGCTCAGTCGGTTAACCATCTGACTTTGGATCAGATCATGTCATGATCTCGCTGTTCATGAGTTCAAGCCCTGTATCAGGCTCTCTGCTGTCAGCACAGAGCCCACTTCAGATCCTCTGCCTCCCTGTCTCTCTGCCCCTCCTGTGCACATGTGCTCACGCTCTCTCTCTCGAAAATAAATGAACATTTAAGAAAAATAAAAATTCAATTAATAATATAAATAGTTGATATAATTCTAAGAAATAGAAGAACAAATACCTGAGATTAGGCACAAAAAGAAAAAAAGCATGGTGGGAGCTTGGATTACCATATTTAAAAATATTGTATATTCTTAAAAATATTGTATATTCTAGTTACTGTAATACTTCAAAATTTAAATTGTGCAAATAAACATTACACATTGCAACTCTTTAGACTATATAAATATACAACAAATGAGTCCAGAAGATGGGGCTAGATCATGTCTTTTGAAAATTGTGTTTTCTTAGATTTGAGATATAACAGACCCTAGATATATCATTAATTGAAAGCAGGTTAGATGGGCTAAATGGGTGATGGGTATTAAGGAGAGACTTGTTATGATGAGCACTGGGTGTTATATGTAAGTGTTGAATCACTAAATTCTACTCCTGAAACAAACAAAAGTAAAAAAAAGAAAGAGAGCAGGTTAGGTCCTGGACAATCTGGGTAAATTATATGGTAGTAAACTCTAATACAGTGGTAGGTTTGATTTCTTAATTATCAGTTAGGATTTTCACATCCCTCTTTGGATTTTTTAAAACATGTTTACTTATTTGAGAGAGAGAGAGAGAGAGAGCACGAGCACAAGCAGGGGAGGAACAGAGAGAGGGAGGGAGACACAGAATCTGAAGTAGGCTCCAGGCTCTGAGCTGTCAGCACAGAGCCCTACAAGGGTCTTGAACCCATGAACCGTTAGATCATTACCTGAGCCAAAGTCAGGCACTTAACTGACTGAGCCACCCAGATGCCCCTACATCTCTTTTTATAAATAAAGATGTAAAAAGTCCTTTACATTGGCCTTTTTTTTTTTTAATGTAGGCTCTATGCCTGATGTGGAACCCAGAGCAGGGCTTGAACCCACAAGCCTGAGATCAAGAGACGCTTAGCTAACTGAGCCACCCACCCAGGTGCCCCTACATTTCTTTTTCAGTAGGCTTCACACCCAATGCAGAGCCCAATGTGGGTCTTGAACTCAGAACTCTGAGATCAAGACCTGAGCTGAGATCAAGAGTCTGATCTTAACTGACTGAGCCATCCAGGTGCCCGCCAAATTGGCTTTTGATGTTAATTATGTACTCTGTATTTTCTTGCTAGGGCTGCCATAACAAGTATCACAGACTGGGTGGCTTAGACAACAGAAATTTATTGTGTCATAGTTATGAGGGCTAGAAGTCTAAGATCAAGGTTTGGTTTCTTCCGAGGCCTCTCTCCTTGCCTTACAGATGGCTGTCTTCTTGTTAGGTCTTCACCTGGTCTTTCATTTGTGCACGTGTATTCCTGGTGTCTTTGTGTGTCTAAATTTCCTCTTTTTATAAAGACATCAGTCAGGTTGGATTAGGATCCACCCTAAGTGACTCATTTTAATTTAATCATCTTTTTTAATAGCCTTATCTCCACAGAGTCACATTTTGAGGTATTGGAGGTTAGGTCCTCAACATGGATTTGGGGGGACATAATTCAAACTATAACATACTCTTTGCCCTATTTAACTATCCAAGTTTTAGTGACCTCTTATATAAGTTGGTAAGCATTCTATTTTTTTCCCAGGCTCTGGAAGAATTTATATAATATGTAAATTATCTATTACTTTCAGTATTGGCATTCTGTGTTCTTAAAAACATCTGGCCTTTTAAGGGGTTAGATTGTTAAATATTTTAATTTTTTTCCTGTTGGTTATGTTTTATTCAGGTTTTCTACTTCTTCCTGAATAAAATTAGGTTATTTTTTTAGAAAATGATTAATTTCATGTAGATCAGTAGTTGCCAACTGGGGGCAATTTTACCCTCCACTCTACTCCAGACCTTTAGGCGATGTCTGGAGACATTCTTATTTGTCAGAATTAGAGGGAAGGGGAGAATACTGACATCTAGTTAGCAGAGGACAGGGAGGCTACTAAACACTGTATACTATACAGGACAGCCCCCTATAACAAAGAGTTATCTGATCCCAATGTCAGCAGTGTGAAAATCCTGCTCTAGACGTTCAAATTTACTTGTATAAAGTAGTGGAATGGTTAAGAAGAATCTCGGTTTATAGAGTTAAATAAAACTCCTCATTTATAATGTCTTTAGTTTTTAATTTTTTTCTTGACCACGCCCATATTCTGACCTCTAGAAAGAACACTTCTGGATTTGGACTAAATCTAAACTTGACTTGATTTAATCTCTATCTTTTATTAATTCATTATCTTCTCTTGTTTTGAAAGTTATTTTATTTGCTTTCTACCTTGTTTTATGCATAGTTTGTTTTTCTGTTTATTAAATTATATCCATGTATCAAAGGATATACATTTTCCTATCAGTACAGATTTGGATCACATTACACACCTTTTGATATGTACTACTCTCAATACCATTCATTACTAAAAATTCTGTATTGTTTACTTTTAGTTTCTTCCTTAAATTACCAAGTTGATAGCGTGGTATTTTGTTTTAGATCAACTTTTTTACTTGATTTATCATCTTATTGCCTTTCTGTCAGAGTTTTTCTTTTGATGTTCAATAAAAGATAAGTGGTTACTGATGACTTTCCTATATTTTTTGTATTAAAGAATGTTTTTATAATGCCCTAATGTTAAGTAAAATCCTGGTAACTGTTTCCTACATTTGTTACAATCATTATAAAGACTCTTTATAATGTAGAATAAAGTATAAACTTAAACTAAGTTTTTCCTCATTATTTACATGAGTATAATTTCATGCTAATATAAATCACTGACATGATAAATAAGAATTAAGATAAATAAAAATTTATTACATATTACATTCATGTGCCCTTTCTCCTGAATGAATTCTCTGATGCCTTCCTATACTTGCTATATTCACAGAGTTCTCATCTGGTAATTCTCTGATGTCCCATAAGAGTTTACTTAGAAGCAAAATACTACATTCATTACAGTACTAGAGATTTTCTTTCTCCAACATGAATTTTCTCATGTCGAATAAGACATGAACCACGGATAAAGGCTTTCCCACATTCTTTACATTCATAGGGTTTCTCACCAGTATGAATTATCTGATGATGAATAAGTTGTGATCCTTGACCAAAAGATTTGCCACATTCCTTACATTCATAAAGTTTTTCACCAGTATGAATTCGTTGATAGTGTGCGAGTTCCCTGTTATGACTAAAGGACTGTCCACATTCCTTACATTCAAAGAGTTTTGCTCTTAAATGAATTTTCTGATGTCCGATAAGATTTGAGTGGTAACGGAAGGCTTTATTACAATTGTTACATTCATAGGGTCTTTCTCCGGTGTGAATTCTCTGATGTTGAATAAGGATTGAGTGGTGATGGAAGGCTTTCCCACATTCACCACATTCATAGGGTCTTTCTCCACTGTGAACTCTCTGATGTCCCTTAAGAATTGAAGTGTTGCTAAAAGCCTTCCCACATTCTTTACATTCATAGTGTTTTTCTTTAGTATGTGTTTTTTCATGTCGAATGAGGGATGAGTGGTAACTGAAAGCTTTTCTACATTCTTTGCATTCATAGGGTTTCTCTCCAGTATGAATTCTCTGGTGTAGAGTAAGGTGTGAGCCACGACTAAAAGCCTTTCCACATTCCTTACATTCATAGGGTCTTTCTCCAGTATGAATTCTCTGATGTCGAATGAGATTTGAGGGGTGGTGGAAAGCTTTCCTACACTCATTACATTCATAGAGTTTGTCTCCATTATGAATTCTCTGATGTCCAGTAAGTTTTGGGAAACTGCTAAAAGCCTTTCCACAATGCTTACATTCATAGCATTTTTCTGTAGTATGTCTTCTCCCATGGTGAATTAGCAGTGAGTGGTAATTGAAGACTTTCCCACATTCTCTGCATTCATAGGGTTTTTGCCTAGTATGATGTATCTGATGTAGACTATAGGATGTTTGTTGACTGAGACTTTGCATATTTTCATGGGTGACTGTCACAGGTTTAAGATATTCTTCTTTATTTCCCTGTTCTGTCTGAAAATGGTGATTATACTTCCAATCATCTTGAAAAATGGAACATCCAAATTCATGGGTTGGAAGTCTTTCCATTACCTTCCACTGAGATGACTTTATTTTATAACTGTCATCATTTGGTGATAACTCCTTTGTTGCACATTGGGATTTCATATCTGAGAAGTAATGAGAAAGAAAGTGTGCATTTTTTTCCAGTTCCTGGAACAACAAAATTTCTGAACAGGAATATGAACACATTACCTATAAGAAATTGATGGCTTGACAAGATCTCAAATATAACTATGGAAGGTGAGCATAGTGTGGACACAGGTGATTAAAGAAGCAGGGTAACTGTTTCTAAAATGTTGCTTCAGATCAGAATTACTGGAAAACTTGTTAAAAACAGAAATGGGGGCGCCTGGGTGGCGCAGTCGGTTGGGCGTCCGACTTCAGCCAGGTCACGATCTCGCAGTCCGTGAGTTCGAGCCCCGCGTCGGGCTCTGGGCTGATGGCTCGGAGCCTGGAGCCTGTTTCCGATTCTGTGTCTCCCTCTCTCTCTGCCCCTCCCCCGTTCATGCTCTGTCTCTCTCTGTCCCCAAAATGAAACGTTGAAAAAAAAAATTAAAAAAAAAAAAAACAAAAACAGAAATCGTACAAGTATCACTTGAAAGCAATTGAATCAAACTACAGGAATAGACCTTAGCTTTAAGAAAAATCTCTACAGGCGCCTGGGTGGCTCAGTCAGTTAAGTGTCCAACTTCGGCTCGGGTCACGATCTCATGGTTTGTGGGTTCGAGCCCGCGTCGGGCTCTGTGCTGACAGCTCGGAGCCTGGAGCCTGCTTCGGATTCTGTGTTTCCCTCTCCCTCTGCTCCTCCCCCGCTCCTGCTCTGTCTCTCCCTCTCCCTCAAAAATAAATTAAAAAACATTAAAAAAAAAAAAAAGAAAAATCTCTAGTGATTCTGATGTAGCCTGAAGTTGGAAAATCATTAAGGTTTTCCTCTGTACTTAGTATAACATTTGAATAACTTACCATTAACTCAAAGGTGATGTCATGATCTGGCCCTGGCTAACATATCATTGAACTATGCTCTTCCCCAGTTCACTATGCTATGTTCCAAGAGCAGATAAAATACTTTTCTATATTAGTGTGATTTCCACTGCTGTTCTCTCTAGCAGGTATTGTTTTTGTTTTTCAATTTTTTAAAAATTTTACTTAAGTGATCTCTCCACCCCATGTGGGGCTCAAACTCAAGACACTGAAATCAAGAGTCATATGCTGTTCCAACTGGGCCAGCCAAGCACCCCATTTGGAGGTACTGTCTATCCTTGTATGGCTGGCCCCTTCTCACCCTTCTTGTCTCAGTGTAAATATAATTACAAATAACACTAAAAATCCCCCCTCTCAAACTGTGTCGGACAACACCAATCTTATTCTAGTGCCCAAATGACTAATCATAACCTTCACGATTTTTCTCATCTATTTTTTCTCATTTTCTATGCTAGACTATAAGATTCCTATTGGAAAGCATCATGTCTGTTTAACACACTACTATTTAATTAGCTTTTAGCACAATATCTACCATATAACAGGTGTTCAATAAATAGCTATTGAATGGTGACGATTAAGGAAAAGGAATTAGAATGGGAATATAGGAAAATATCAGGAAATTAATAGGGAAAACAATTAAGTTCCACAGTCATTATTTTAGAAGAATCTTTACGGTGTTTTACGCATTGTGGCAAAATTACATAACCAAAGTTTCATGTAATTATGAACATATAGATTTGTTGATGTAGGAAAACTAGAGGATACCCTCCAATGGGACAAAGGGTGTCTCAGTGGCTAATGAGCTAGAAACTAATAAAAAGAATGTTGGGTCTTAGTTGATGGGGCAAGATGATGGCAATACAATGTGGAGAATATCCTGGGGAAATTTCAAAGGGCGGAATGAGTCAGCTATGAGCAGATAACAAGGAGGTAGTTTTTGTGTCTAGAGTAGATACTATATAAAACACCATTTGCCTGGCATGTGATGATATTGGCCAAGGATAAGAAACAAGTAGCCTCATCAATGGCAACAGCCACTGACAGTCTGAAGTAAAAGCAACTTTCAGATAGCATGACAGAATAAAATGCACAGTGGCATGGTGGGAATATCCAAGGAACTGTATCATAGAGACTGGATTTCAAGTCTCAGTTCTCTAATTACAAGGTTTATGTCACTGGAAGAATTATTTACAATCCATAAGTACCATTTCCATATCTGTAAAATGATGGTAATGCTTAACATAGGTTAATTGCTAAAATTAACAGTAATTTAGAGCGAGACTGAGAAAAATAATGGTAACTGTTTGAAGCTCAGTGATAGGTACATCATTATTTTTGCAAATACTTGAAAATTTCTGTAATAAAAAGAAAAGAAGAGAATAACTTGGGTAAAGTCCCTGGAAAAAATTAAATGCTTAATAAGTAGTAATTACAATAAAGGAAAAAAATATTTTCACAAAAATGACAAAAGTGGACAAGGGAAATTATTTTGAAGACATCAAAGTAGTGCCAGGCTGAGAGGCATAAGCCAAAAGGTAAACATTATTCTGGTATCAACTTCTTCAACATTCAGAAAGTCTTGTCTAGCTCTTAAACAGGTCTTCACTTTTTTTTTTTCTCATTTCTTGATATCCACTGCCAATACTCAAACCGAAGCATAAATGATTTCTCAAATAAGAAAATATTTGCAAAGCATTTATCTGATAAGGGGTTAATATCCAAAACATATAAGGAACTCATTTAACTCAATGGCAAAAAAAAAAAAAAAAAAAAAAAAATAGTGTGATTAAGAAGTGGGAAAAGGACCTAAACAGACATTTTTCCAAAGAAGACATAGAAATGTCCATGAAAATATGCTCAACATCACTGGGGAAATACAAATCAAAACCACAATGAGATATCACCTCACACCTGATAGAATGGCTATTATCAAAATGACAAGAAATAACAAGTGCTGACCAGGATGTGGAGAAAAGGGAACCCTTGCACACTACTGGTAGGAATGTAAATTGTTACAGCCACTGTGGAAAATTTGAGGTTGCTCAAATGATTAACAATTGAATTACCATATGATCCAACAATCCTACTCCTGAGTATGTATTCAACGGAAATGAAATCACTATCTTGAAGAGATATTTGCACCTCCATGTTCATTGCAACATTAGTTGCAAAAGCCAAGACCTGGAACAACTTAAGTGTCCACTGACACATGAATGATAAAGAAAATGTGGTGTTTACATATACAATGGGATGTAATTCAGCTATAAAAAAGAAGGAAATCCTGCCATTTGTGACAACATGGATGAACCTTGAGGGCATTATGCTGTGAAATAAGTCATATGGAGAAAGGCCAGTATTTCATGATCTCATTTATATGTGAAATCTAAAAAGCCAAACTCATAGAAACAGAGTAGATTGGTGCTTGCCAGGGGCTAAGGGTGGAGGCAATGGAGAGATGTTGATCTATGGGTAAAAACTTCCAGTTATAAGATAAATAAGTTCTGGAATCTAATGTACAGCATGGTGATCATAGTTAATACTGTATTGTATACTTAAAAATTGCTGAGAGGTAGGGCGCCTGGGCGGCTCAGTCGGTTAAGCGTCTGACTTCGGCTGAGGTCATGACCTCATGGTTTGTGGGTTTGAGTCCTGCATCAGGCTCTGTGCTGACAGCTCAGAGCCTGGAACCTGTTTCATGTTCTGTGTTTCCCTCTCTGTCCGCCCCTCCCCAGGTCGCACTCTGTCTCTATCTCTCTCAAATATAAATAAAAATTTTTAAAAAATTGCTGAGAGAGTAAATTTCAAATGTTCTCACCACGCACATGCACACGCACACACACACACACACACACACACAAAGGTAATTATGTGAGGTGATGTGATAATTAACTTTATTGTAATCATTTCACTGTATATACGTGTGGCAAATCATTATGTTGTACATCTTAAACTTACACAATGCTATATGCCAATTATATCCCAGTAAAGCTGAAAAAATTAATCTCTCATCTGAATTGCAGTAACTCCTGTATGGTCTCTTTAATTTCACCCCCACCACCAGTGGCAATGATTGCTACTTGATACCCAATATATCATCTTCCTTTTTGTTCCTTAATAACAGAATCCTGATTTAAAATTTTTTTTCATTTTATTTATTTGAGAGAGAGGGGGAGGGAGAGGAAAGGACAGAGAGAGGAGGAGAGAGAAAATCCCAAGCAGCCTCTGCGCCACCATGGGGCTCGACCCCACAACCCTGGAATCATGACTTGAGACGAAACCAAGAGTTGGACACTCAACCAACTGAGCCACTCAGGTACCTGCAGAATCCTGATTTTAAATGAAGCAGCAATGTGCCCAGCTGAAAGACTATCCATGCAGTTGAGTGTGTCCATGTGATTAAGTTCTGGTCCCTGAGATATATGCAAAAGTTTTGTGTGGTACTTTCTATGGTATTTTCTGAGAGGATTACTTGAAGAGAGCTGACTCCAATGAGAGATGTACACTTCTTGTCCTCTACCACCTCTTTCTTCCTTCCTCTTTTCAGAATGCAGATGTGTTTGCTGGAGTGGCAGTAGGCTTTTCAGATCATGAGATCACCTTGAGGATGGGAATGTCAAAGAAAAACTGTAGGGCGCCTGGGTGGCTCAGTTGGTTGAGCTTCTGACTTCGGCTCAGGTCGTGATCTCACAGTTCTTGGGTTCGTGCCCCACGTTGGACTCTGTGCTAACAGCTCAGAGCCTGGAGCCTGCTTCGGATTCTGTGTTTCCCTCTCTCCCTGCCCCTCCCCTGATCATGCTCTGTCTCTCAAAAATGAATAAACGTTGGGGCACCTGGGTGGCTCAGTCGGTTAAACGTCTGACTTCAGCTCAGGTCATGATCTCACAGTTCGTGAGTTCAAGCCCCCCGTCAGGCTCTGTGCTGACAGCTCAGAGCCTGGAGCCTACTTCAGAT
>NW_024412425.1:2354326-2385814 GCF_014898765.1 Herpailurus yagouaroundi
AGGGGTGCCTGGGTGGCTCAGTCGGTTAAGCATCTGACTTCAGCTCAGGTCACGATCTCGCAGTCCGTGAGTTCGAGCCCCGCTTCAGGCTCTGGGCTGATGGCTCAGAGCCTGGAGCCTGCTTCAGATTCTGTGTCTCCCTCTCTCTCTGCCCCTCCCCCGTTCATGCTCTGTCTCTCTCTGTCTCAAAAATAAATAAAAACGTTTAAAAAAATAAAAAAAATAAAAATAAAAATAAATTTTTAAAAAGACTTAAAAATGAATAAACTTTTAAAAAAGAAACAAACAAACAAACAAACAAAAAAAAGAAAATTGCAAGTTAAACAGGCAAGGAAGACTGTATTCAAGATTACTGCAGTAAGGGTCTGAACTATTCCAAGGGTAGAAACGATGAACTCAACTCTAAATTCAACAGGGACATCTGGGGATTTATAGCCAACAGGCAGACCGAAGGAGTCACTGGATAGAAAATTACTCAGAGTAACTTGGTTAGGTATCAGGAGTGTGGGAATTCTTGCTAAACTGCCTTGGCAGGATTCTTGCTGAAATGGGCTCAGCAGACCTTGGACAGAAGGCCAAAAAATAAAGTCTACTCAAGAAGAGGGCTCAGAGGAGCCTGACTAAACTTTGGTCAAAGAAGGAGACTCCTTATCAGAGCTATACATTAAGATAGGAAAACAGCAAGAAAGGAGCCTGGGTTCTTAAGACAAAGGAAATCAGGCATCAAAAACTGCAAACCCCATAAACCAATGGAAGTAATAAGCCAATTTGGCAAGGATGGAAGGATTATAAAAAAACAGCTGTGAAAAATAAATTGTATGTCAGCAATAATCAATTAGGAATTATAACAGAAAAATGATTTTGTTTATAATAACTAACAAAAGTTCTCAAGTTTTAAGGAATAACTCTTAGCAGAGATGTTCAAAGATTTTCATGGATAAAACTATAAAATTTAAAATTCTTAATGATGATCATAAAAGATCCCAATAAAGGGATGGATATGCAACAGTTATGGAAGGGATGCTCAATGTAGGAAAAATGTCAACTCTTGCCAAATTGATATAAAACTTGGTGTAACTCTAATGAAAAGCCCAAAAGGACTTATAATATTTGACAAGGTGATTAAAAATGTATATACAAGGGTATTTATATAACAACCATAGATAATAATATTCTGACAAAATAAAATTGGGGGCTCTTATATTATTAGATATTAAATTATAAAACAGCTTATAAAAACAGGATTTTTAAGTGAAAATGCAAATAGAAACAATATAAAAGCCATGCATACTTGAGAATTCAGTAACGACTTGCTATATTTATCCTCTTCTATAGTCAGTTATTTTTGCATCTTATTTAAGAAGTCATTTCCCACCTCAAGGTCTGAAAGATATTTACCTCTATTTTCTACTAAGGGTGGATGGAAAATGTGATGTAATATAAAAATACACAGCATCATCTTTAAAGTATTCTTATCACAAATGTTTAAGCTGAATCCAAACAAGCTATGAAATCTAACTTCCAGGTAGTACAGAATACAGAGGTACAAGTTAAAGGATATTATAAGTGAGGAATTAGAAAAACCAGAATGTGGAATATTCTATAAGACAACTGACATGTACTCTTAAAAATTTACTATCATGGAAAAAAATGATTCTAGATCCAAAGAGATTAAATACATAGAACCACCAAATGCAAAGTATGCATCTTGACTGAATTCTGATTCCCTCTTCCCTATTGAAGATAGGTCAATAGAAACTTGCCAAAATGAATACAAAAAGAAAAATGAATTTAAAAACAAAACAAACAAAGAACAGATCATCCAAGACTTACGGGATAATGTCAAGAGGGCACATAATTAGAATACCAGAAGGAGAAGAGAGAGACAAGTAGAATTATTTGAATTAATTATGGCCAAAACCATAACAACGTCTTTCTAGATACGTTTCCTGAGCCAAGGGAAACAAAAGAAAAATTAAACAATTGGGACTACATAAAAATAAAAGCTTCTACACAATGAAGGAAACAATCAACAAAACTAAAAGCAACCTACAAAATGGGAGAAGATATTTGCAAATGACTGATATATCTGATAAAGGGTTAGTATACAAAATATATAAATAACTTATCAAACTTAACACTCCAAAAATGAATAATCCAATTTAAAAATGGTCAGAAGACATGAATAGACATTTTTCCAAGTAAGACATACAGATGGTTAACAGACACATGAAAGATGCTCATCATCACTGATCATCAGGGAAATATAAATCAAAACTACAATGAGGTATCACCTCACACCAATCAGAATGACTAAAATCCACAACAGGTGTTGGTGAGGATGTGGAGAAAGGAGAACCTCATGCACTGTTGGTGAGAATGCAAACTGGTGCAGCCATTGTGGAAAACAGTATGGAGGTTCCTTAAAAAATTAAAATAAAACTACCCTATAATCCAGCAACTTCACTACTAGATATCTATGCAAAGAATATAAAAATACTAATTCAAAGGGATACATGCATCCCAGTGTTTATATGGCATTATCTACAATAGCCAAATTATGGTAACAGTCCAAGTGTCCATTGACTGATGAATGGGTAAGGAAGATGTGGTATGTGTATGTGTGTGTATACGTGTATATATTTGTATATACATATTATGGAATATTATTCAGCCACAAAAAAGAATGAAATCTTGTCATTTGCAATGACCTGGATGTAGTTAGAGAGTATTAGGCTAAGCGAAATAAGTCAGTCAGAGAAAGATAAATACCATATGATTTCACTCATATGTAGAATTTAAGAAACAAAATAAGCAAAGGGGAAAAAAAGAGAGGGGCAAACCGAGAAATAGACTCCTAACTATAGAGAACAAACTGAAGGTTACCAGCGGGGAGGTGTGGGGGGGAATGGGTTAAATAAGTGACCGGGATTAAGGAGTGCACTTGTTGTGATGAACACTGGGTTTAGTATGGAAGTGCTGAATCACTATATTGTACACCCGAAACTATTATTACACTGTATGTTAACTAACTGGAATTTAAATAAAAACTTTTTTAAAAATTGGGATTGTTATGGTAAATCAAAGGGACAATTGTTTTAAGTGTAATATCTCTGAGATGAATTCACAGGTGAATTCTACCAAACATTTGAAGAGTTAATACCTATTCTCCTCAAAATATTCCAAAAAAAGAAGAGGAGGGAATGCTTCCAAATATATTCTATGAAGCTAGCATTACCCTAATAATAAAACCAGACAAAGACACCATACACACGAAAAAACTACAGGCCAATATCCCTGATGAACATAAATGCAAAAATCCTCAACAAAATATTAGCAAACCAAATCCAACGATACATTAAAAGGATCATTCACCACGATCAAGTGGGATTTATTCTGGGGATGCAAGGATGATTGAATATTTGCAAATCAATCAATGTGATATACCACATCCATAAAAGGAAGGATAAATATCATTATGATCATCTCAATAGATGCAGCAAAAGCATTTGACAAAATTCAACATCCATCCAGGAAAAAAAAAAAAACTCAACAAAGTAGGTTAGAGGGAACATACCGCAATGTTACAAATGCCATATATGAAAAACCCACAGCTAACATCATACTAAATGGTGAAAATCTGAGAGCTTCTAAGATCAGGAACAAGACAAGGATATCCACCTCACCACTTTTATTCAACAAAATACTGGAAGTCCTAATCACAGCAATAATACCAGAAAAAGAAACAAGAGGCATCCACATTGATAAAGAAGTTAAACTGTCACTACTTGCAGATGATATACTATACATAGACAATGCTAGACTCCACCAAGAAACTACTAGAAGTAATAAATGAATTCAGTAAAGTTATAGGATATAAAATTAATACCCAGAAATCGGTAGCATTTCCATATACTAATAATGAAATAGCAGAAAGAGAAATTAAGGAAACAATTCCATTTATAATTGCACCAAAAATAATAAAATACCTGGGAATAAATCTTTTTTAATTCAAGTCAGTTAACATATAGTGTAGTATTGGCTTCAGAAATAGAATTTAATGACTCATAAGTTCCATATAACACCCAGTGCTCATCCCAAAAAGTGCCCTCCTTAATGCCCATCACCCAATTAGGCTTATCTTCCCACCTATCACCCCTCCTGCAACCCTCAGTTTGTTCTCTGTATTTAAGAGTCTCTTATGGTTTGCCTCCCTCTCTGTTTTTATCTTATTTTTCCTTCCTTTCCCCTATGTTCGTCTATTGTATTTCTTAAATTCCACACATGAATGATATCATATGATATTTGTCTTTCTCTGACTGACTTATTTTGCTTAGCATAATACCCTCTAGT
Organism: Herpailurus yagouaroundi; assembly: GCF_014898765.1. Classification (NCBI taxonomy): domain Eukaryota; kingdom Metazoa; phylum Chordata; class Mammalia; order Carnivora; family Felidae; genus Herpailurus; species Herpailurus yagouaroundi. Next base: position 2,358,680 of record NW_024412425.1, read on the forward strand.
TCCATCCACATTGTTGCAAATGGCAAGATTTCATTCTTTTTGATTGCTGAGTAATATTCCATTGTATATATACACCACATCTTTTTACCCCACTCATCAGTCGATGGACATTTGGGCTCTTTCCATAATTTGGCTATTGTTGATAGCACTGCTATAAACATTGGGGTGCATGTGCCCCTTTGAATCAGCAGTTTTGTATCCTTTGGATAAATACCTAGTAGTGCAATTGCTGGGTCACAGGGTAGTTCTATTTTTAATTTTGTGATGAACATCCATACTGTTTTCCAGAGTGGTTGTACCAGTTTGCATTCCCACGAACAATGCAAAAGTGTTCCCCCTTCTCCACATTCTTGTCAACATCTGTTGTTTCCTGAGTAGTAAATTTTAGCCATTCTGATAGGTGTGAGGTAATCTCATTGTGGTTTTTATTCATATTAAAGTGTCTGGGAATAGGGATGCCTGGGTGGCTTGGTCGGTTAAGCGTCTGACTTCGGCTCAAGTCATGATCTCACTGTCTGTGAGTTTGAGCCCCGCATCGGGCTCTGTGCTGAGAGCTCAAAGCATGGAGCCTGTTTCAGATTCTGTGTCTCCTTCTCTCTCTGCCCCTCCCCTGTTCATGCTCTGTCTCTCTCTGTCTCAAAAATAAATAAACGTTAAAAAAATTTTTTAATAAATAAATAAAATGTCTGGGAATAAATTTAACCAAGGAGGTGAAAGACATGTATTCTGAAAACTATAAAACATTAATGAAAGAAATTGAAGACAATACAAATAGAAAGATCTTCCATGTTTACAGATTGGAAGAATTAATATTGCTAAAATGTCTATACTACCCAAAGCAATCTACAGATTTAGTGCAATCCCTATCAAAATGCCAACAGCATTTTTTGCTGAACTAGAACAAATAATCCTAAAATTTGTATGGAACTACAGAAGACCCTGAATAGCCGAAGCTATGTTGAGAGAGAATAACAAAACTGGAGGTATCACAATTCCAGATTTTAAGATATACTATGAAGTTGTAGTCATCAAAACAATATGGTACTGGCACAAAAAAAGACACACAGACCAGTGGAACAGAACAGAGAGCCCAGAAATAAACCCATGCTATATAGTCAATTGATCTGAATATCCAATGAGGAAAACATGGTCTCTTCTTCATCAATGGTACTGGGAAAACTGGACAGCAACATGCAAAAGAATGAAACTGGGCCATGTTATAACAACATATACAAAAATAAACTCAAAATGGACTACAGACCTCAATGTAAGGCCTGAAACCATAAATGTCGTAGAAGAGGGCACAAACAGTAATTCTCTGACATTAGCCATAGTGACATTTTTCTAGATAGGTCTCCTAAGGCAAAGGAAACAAAAGCAAAAATAAATTGTTAGGACTACAAGCTTTTGCAAGGCAAAGGAAAGCATCAACAAAACAAAACACAACCTACTGCATGGGAGAAGATATTTGCAAATGATATATCCAATAAAGGGTTAATATCCAAAATATATAAAGAACTTCTATAACTCAACACCAAAAAACAAGCAATCTGGTTAAAAAATGGGCAGATAACCTAAAGATGTCTTCTTTAAAGAGTGACTAAAGATGATCAAAGATGGCCAACAGATGGCCAGTTAGTCAATCAATCAACCAATGTAACATCTCTGATTTTACAAAGAAGAATGTATGTATGTATTCCTTTTGTAATTAAAAATAATTTTTAAAAATCAAAGAAATAATTATTCAAGAACAGAGTAATAAAGATAATACTCTTTTATAACAGCTTTATTGAGATATAATTCATATAATTTGCTCATTTAGAGTGCATTATTCAGTGGTTTTTAGTATATTTACACAGTTACAACCATCACCACACTCAAGTTTAGAAAATATTCATCATCCCCAAAAGAAACTTGTATTCTTCAGCAGTAACTTCCTGTTGTCCCCCAACCTCACCAGCCTTAGGCAACTACTAATTTACTTTGTATCTCTATAGATTTGACATTTCAAATGTTCTGGACATTTTATGTAAATGGAATCATACAATATATGTTCTTCTGTGTTGGCTTCTTTCACTTAACATGTGTTTTCAAGGGCCATCCCTATTGTGGTATATATGAGTATTTCACTCCTTTTTAGTGACAAATAATGTTACATTGTATGGATATACCATATTTTATTTGTCCACTCATCAGCTGATGGACATTTGGGTTGTTTCTACATTTTAGTGATTGTGAATAATGCTGTAATGAATAGTCACGTACAAGTTTTTCTGTGGATGTTCAATTTTCTTCTATACCTAGGAGTATAATTGCTGAGTAAAATGGTAACTCTAACTTTTTGAGGAGTGGTCAGTCTTCCAAAATAGCTGCCCCACTTTACATTCCCACCAGCAGTGTATGAGGGTTCCTTTTCCCCACATCCCAACACTTGCTCCTATCTTTTTTAGTATAGCCATTTTAGTATGTATGAAGTGGTAAAGTTACATATTTAATAGCAAAAATTTTTAGACAGTGTCTGTATTTATCATTGGGATTTTGGTTAAATAACTGAAAAATATCCATACAACAGAATACTAAGAAACTAAAAATACTAAAAACTAAAAAATTCCAGACTTAGGTTTATAAACCAGTAGTTATCTATGATACAATAAAGTTCACCCAGTGCAACCCTGTGGTTTTCTCTAGTTGATATAATTACAGGTCTGCATTTTCTTAATATTTTACTAAGCATTTACTCTCCCTCCTGGGTTGATGGGAGTGGGAGGGAGGGGAAAGTGGGTGATGGGCATTGAGGAGGACACCTGTTGGGATGAGCACTGGGTGTTGTATGGAAACCAATTTGACAATAAATTTCATATTAAAAAAATATTTTACTAAGCATTTATAAACTTTTAAAGTAAAGAAGAATAATGCTACATAGTATTCCCCAAAACAAAAAGGATTTACTTCTACCAAGTATTAATTGATTGTAAATAAGAACAGAATATTGGTTTGTGGGCAGAGAGGAAAGAGGTAAAAGCTAATAAACCAAAGGAACAGAAAACCTGACTCTGAAAATTAATCTGCTTAAGAATAATGCTCAAGGTGGCAGTGCAAAAAAAAAATGGCAAAGAAAGAAGTAGTCTATAAACGTTGCGTGATAAGAAGGCAATTTGGACTAAACTGATACCATGTGTTATTTCAATAAAAGATTTTGTAAAGTTAATTTTTAAAATATGTGACAAGGTTGTGCCTGGGTGGCACAGTGTGTTGGGTGTCTGACTTCAGCCTAGGTCATGATCTCCCTATTCCCGAGTTCAAGCCCTGCATTGGTCTGTGTGCTGACAGCTCAGACCCTGGAGCCTGTTTCAGATTCTGTATCTTCCTCTCGCTCTCTGCCCCTCCCCTACTTGCACCCTGTCTTGCTCTCTCAAAAATAATTAAAAAAAAAATTTTTTTTTACATTTTATTTATTTTTGAGAGAGAGAGAGAGAGAGAGAGAGAGAGCACAAGTGGGGAAGGGGTAGAGACAGTGGGAGACACAGAAACTGAAGCAGGCTCCAGGCTCTGAGCTGTCAGCACAGAGCCTGACATGGGGCTCAAACTCACAAACCGTGAGATCATGACCTGAGCTGAAGTTGGACGCTTAACTGACTGAGCCACCCAGGCGCCCCCCAAAAATTTTTTTGAAATAAAATATGTGACAATGTCTGTCAAGAGTATCTGAGTACATATGATAAAAAGCTAATTTTTTTCCCAGCATGTTTGTTCAAGTTGATAATAAAAGGAAATCAATGAATAAATGCATAAAGACTATGAAAAACTCATGACCTCTCTATGCTGTACCTGTAGAGAACATCAGACAGCCTTCCTGGGCCATAAAATAGCCCTCACCAATGCTAGTTTTCACAAATGAGTCCTAAACAACAACAGGCCTTACCTTCAGAGATCATTGCTATATCTTGTGGAAATAACCCATAACCTCTATGAGAGTTATGATTCTGATTCACTGCCTTACCTAATAATGTTTTGCCCAAGTAATTATAGTTCACTTCATTTTAAGCTCTTCTCCCAGATGTAAATAAAATAACATTTTAGTTCTTATAAGACTGAACTGTTGTAAAAAACAAAAAAGCCTAAATCTACTCCGGAAATCATTGTTGCACTATATGCTACCTAATTTGGATGTAAATTAAAAAAATAAATAAAAATTTTTAAAAAGCCTAAATTAAATAGAACACGCTAAGTATTTACTTGTGTTATGGACCAGAAAAGTTACTACATGCACTAAAACTGAAGATTACATAAATATAAATATGCATAAATGTGGGTGTATACCTAGATTCAGTTGTGATTGAAATAACTCATCTTTATAAATTGATTCTTATAAACCTCAGACAACACTGCAAATTATGTGGACCTACACAGTTATACTTACATTACCTAGGTAAAGTTTTAAGGTGTTATATTTTTCTGTTATATTCTTAAATCAACATGACCATGTTCTTTACAATGTGATCCTAAGTATATTTTCTAAAACTCCTAATTATTCTTGGGATGTTGTACTAATACAATATCGAGTTCTAAAGAAATTAAAATTCAGATAAAGAAAATAGTTACCACAAAACCCCCATAAGTGTATATACTTATATATTCTTATCTATGAATAACTCTACAATTATGATGATAAAACAAGCATTTATAAACATAAGAGGTTTCAATAAGATGAATTATTAAAAACTAAGCTTAAGAATATTGTCATTGAAACATATTGTTTGTACTGAAGAATTTATTTGTAATGTCTGGGACAGGCTTCAAAATACTGCAGAAAAAACAACAACAACAACTTAGAGAGGACTAGATAAAACAAGATTGGTGAGGGGTGCCTGGCTGGCTCAGTTGGAAGCGCATGTGATTCTTGATCTTGGGGTTGTGAGCTCAAGACCCACATTGGGTGTTGAGTTTAATTAAATAAATAAATATACTTGAAAAGACCTAAGATTGGCAAAAAGTTGATAACTATTAACGCTGAATGGTACATGGGTTGGGTCAGGGGATGGTCACACTATTCAGTCTACTTTTGTGTATGTTTCAAAAATTTTAAGATAAAAAGTGAAAACAATAAATGTATCATTTGGCCAGATTATATACAGACATATGTATATATTAAGTTATATTAAATTGAGTTATAAAAACAACTTGTATCTGAGAGAAGAGAATGATAACCCAGAGGTTTTTAAGTTTATTTATTTATTTTGAGACAAAGAACACAAGTGGGAGAGGAACAGAGAGACAGGGAGAGAGAAAAAATTCCAAGCAGGCTGTGCAGAGCCTGATGCGGGGCTTGAACTCACAAACTGCAAGATCATGACCCGAGCTGAAATCAAGAGTCAGAAGCTTAACCGACTGAGCCACCCAGGAGCCCCTCCAACTTTTTAATCTAATTCTTTGAATTGCTTTCTCTGCATCTGACAAATTTTAGCACTTTAACTTCAAAAATAAGTAGGCTGGTGAAAATAAATTTAAAAACTCATATATCATCAAGTGATCTTCAACAAGGATGTCAAGGCTACACAGCAGAGAAGGGATAGTCTTTTTAAAAAATGGTGCTGAGAAAACTGGATATCCACATGCAAAAGAATGAAGTTGGATTCATACCTTAGACCATACACAAAAACGAACTAGGAATAGACTAAAGTCCTAACATAAAAACTGAAACTTGAAAGTCTTAGAAGAAAATATTGGGGAAAGTTTTGTGACATTGCATTTGGCAATGATTTCCTGGATAGGCCACCAAAAACAAAAAACACAAAAACTGGATTACATCAAACTTAAAAACATCTGCACAGCAAAGGAAACAGTCCAGAGAGTGAAAAGGCAATCTGCAGAATGTGAGAAATATCTGCTAACCACATATCTGATAAGGAGTTAACAGCCAGAATATACAAAGAATCCCAACAACTCAACAACAACAGAAAAACCAACCTGATTTAAAAGGGGCAAAGGACTTGAATAGCTATTCTCCAAAAAAGAAATACAAATGGCTAACAAGCACATGAAAAGTATCACTAACCGTCACAGAAATGTAAAATAAAACCACAACATATCACCTCATACCCATTAGGATGGGTGCTATCAAAAAAAGAACAGAAAATAATAAGTGTTGACAAGAATGTGAAGAAATTGAAACCCTCATGCCCTATTGGTGGGAATGTTAAATGGTAGAGCCACTATGGAAACCTGAGAGATTCCTCAGTATATTAAAGTAGAGTTACCATACGTTCTAGCAATTCCACTTCTGAATATATATCCAAAAGAATTGAAAACAGGATCTTGAAGAGATGTTTGCACACCCATGTTAATTGTAGCACTATTCACAATAGCCAAGATGTAGAAGCAACCTAATGTCCTGACAGTAGAATGGATAAAGAAAATATGGTATATACATATAATGGAATCTTATTTGGACCTAAAAAGAAGGAAACTTGTCATATACTACAACATGGATAAACCTTGAGGACATTAAGTGAAATAACCCAGTGACAAAAAGACAAATACTGCATGATTCTACTTATATGAGATAATCTAAAGTAGTCAAACTCTTAGAAACAGAAAGTAAAATGGTTGCCAGGGGATGAGGAGGTGGGAAAAGGAAGTGGTTGTTCCATGGGTATAGAATTTCAATTTTGCAAGATGAAAAAATCTTATAGCTCTGTTGGACAACTTATGTGCATATAATTAACACTACTATACTGAATGCTTAAAAATGGTTAAAATGGCAAATGTTATGTATGTGGGTATTTTTTACCACAATAGAAAAATGAATGTATTCTATGATCTGACAAAAAATGGAATAAATAAAACACTGAATCAAAGAAAAACCAGTGAAGAAATGGGTGCAGATTATTGGAAAGTAGCTAAAATAAGAGTAATATTTAGAGAAAATACATACACCAGGAGATGGAGAAACTATTTAAGACCAAAAGAGAAAGAGAAACAGGGAAAGAACTGGATCTTAATTATAGCCAGAACACTTGTCACTGTGGAAAAAAAGAGAACACCTCCCTCTTTGAAGAACATTCTGGATGCTCTCACCTAAGGGCTATCATCTCACTGAGCAGGTGGTCTATTCTTGCACAGCTTCCCCCTCTCTAAATTTCCCTCACCTACCTGGGTACAGGCCTTTTGGTGACTCTCTCTCAACAATCCAAGGCTCATTATCTTGTTCCAAAAAGGAGATCAAAGTTGGTTTAGGAAGAAAGAGTCCTATTGAAAACAATAAAAAAGGAAACAGGACTTAGTTATGTCAAGGATATCCAAAATTCAGACCTAATTCCTTGGTGAAGAAGGGCAAAACTCAGATAAATATGTCAAGATTGTCTAAAGGATGGGGAAGATGAAAGGCATCTAGAAAATTTACAGCAGAGGATGGAGACATTCTAGGTTAACAGGGTTTTTTTTTTTTTTTTTCAGTATCAAGTACTTTTATGTACTAAGTTCAAAAAAGCTGTCCTATATGCATACATAAAAGTTGTTTATACAAAGATCTGTACATAAAGCAGAATCTTAATTACTGGGAGACGGGAGAGGGGTGTCCTTACCCAATGAGACCAAGTTGCTGTAGTTTTCCAACATCACATCTCTGTACAAGTTTCTCTGCTTCAGGTCCAGAAATTCCCACTCTTCCTGTGAGAAGTCTACAGCCACATCCCTGAACATCACTACCTGCTGTAGAAACAAAGCTATGCATTACTTATAAAATTCATCATATATCTCTACTTCACTAAAGCCCAAATCTGATGAGGGATGACTTCATGGTTCCTTAAGGGAAGTGCTCCTATTAAAAGACTGAGCCAATATTTGCTCATTGCTCACTGATTCACTGAATGAATATGGAAAGGTGTAAAAAGAAGAGAATGGTATGGACTGAGGCTCTGGACTATGAGTCCCACCACTGTTGGAAGGGAGGAGCTTGGAACCAGTCTCCAGGATGGGGCTCAGTTTGAAAGAAAGTTTCAATATAAGGAAACTTTATATAATGGCCTGGAAAGAAATTATTGTAATCTTGGAAAAAGAGAAAAAAATACCAATAACCTCAGCCATGACTTAGAATTACAAATACTATTCAGTTCCACTCTTTTCTTTCTTCTCTCTTCAGCTTTATTCTCTCTTCCCTTGAAGACAGGCTGAGTTCAAAGAAGACAAAACTAAGAAAGGAAAAGAAAGGGAAGTGAGAAATCAGACTTGCTAACAGCTCTCTGAATCATCAGGTTACATACAACTACCATTACTACAAGAATATTTGCCTTGTAATAATTCATTAAGCTATACATTTATACTGTATAAATGTATACATGTATACATCATGATGCCAAGATGGCAGTTTTCTTTATTTGTTACATTTTGCAATTTTTTAAAACAGAACTATCATTTTCTCTCTCCTTCCTATTCCATTTCTCCTTGTCCATGCCAACTACTAACAAACATAATAAACACAAGGATCATATGAGGGAATGTAGAACTTAATGGCTGTCCCCTACACTATTTGAAGCTCTTGAAGGAAGGCTTTCCAAACACACAGTAAAAGAACCAAAAAAACTTCAACTTATAAGAGAAAAACAACCAATAGATGGGAATGTTAAAATGAAACAGATGGTTAAAATTATCAATTACTTTAAAGAAGCTTTTATGACTCTGCTGTAACAAGCAAGAGTGAACATTATTGAAATGAAGAAATAGAGAAGACCTCAGATTATGGGAAGATGGTGGTGTTGGAAGGACCAGAATCTGTCTCCCCACCTAGACGACAATTTTGCTTGGCAGAATCTGCCTGATGAAACTGTTTTTTAGAATCCCGGAGTCTGTTGAAGGCTTGCAAGGAAAGAATTGGATAGTAAGTTACAGTCAATTTTAGCCAATTTCAGCTCTTGGAAAAGTAGCAGATATCCATCCCCAGCCAAGTGGCAGTCACCTGTGCACTTCCTTGGAGCTGCTTGCACATAGCTTACAAGAGCTAGGGTGAAAGAAAAGGATGCTGTCCTCCAGATGTCAGGAATTTGTGCTCTGATTGCTGATTGTTGCTTCTGATCCGAAAGATGCAGACAAAGAAGCAGGTTATTGTTGCTTCAATTCCTCCTTTGTTGCAAGCCCCTCCCTCTCCAGCTGAAATGACTTCCAAGAGATTTAAAAGGCCAGTATCCCTCTATTCGCCTCACATGTTTCACTTTTCCCCTTTGGAGAGTCAGACATTAAAGTCTGGTACATTAAAAAACAAATGTATCTCATGGGTTGGAAGAACAAATATCGTTAAAATGTCTACACTACCCAAAGCAATCTACAGATTTAATGTAATCCCTATCAAAATACCAATAGCATTTTTCAGAGAAGTAGAACAAGCATTCCTAAAATTTGTAGGGAACCACAAAAGATCCCAAATCTCCAAAGCAATCTTGAAAAGTAAAAACAAAACTGGAGGTATCATAATTCCAGACTTCAAGTAATATTACAAGTAACCAAAACAGTATAGTACTGGCATAAAAACAGACACATAGATTAATGGAACAGAATAGAAAACCCAGAAATAGACCCACAATTATATGATCAATTAACCTTAGACAAAGAAAGAACATGCAATGGGGAAAAGACAGTCTCTTCATCAAATGGTGTTGCGAAAACTGGACAGCACATGCAAAAGAATGAAACCGGATCACTTTCTTACACCATGCACAAAGATAAACTCAAAATGAGTTAAAGCCCTAAATGTGAGACCTGAAGCCATAAAAATCCTAGGAGAGAGCACAGGCAATAACTTCTCTGATATCAGCTGTAGCAACGTTTTTCTAGATATGTGTCCTGAGATGAGGGTAATAAAAGCAAAAATAAACTGTTGGGACCACATCAAAATACAAACTTCTGCACAGCAAAGGAAAAAATCAACAAAGCTAGAAGACCTACTGAATGGGAGAAGATATTTGCAAATGACATATCCAATAAAGCGTTAATATTCAAACTACATAAAGACCTTATATAACTCAACAGCCAAAAAACAATCCAATTTTAAAATGGCAGAAGACACGAACAGAAATTTCTCCAAAGAAGACGTACAGATGGCCTACAGACAGATGAACAGGTTCTCAACATCACTTATCACCGGGGAAATGCAAATCACAACCAAAATTGAAAAATCACCTCACACCTGACAGAACGGCTTAAAATAGAAAACACAAGAAACAAGTGTTGGCAAGGATATGAGGAAAGGGGAACCTAACATACTGTTGGTGGGAATATAAACACTGCGGAAGACAGTATGCTGCAACTTTGCTAAATTCATGTATCAGTTCTAGCAGACTTTTGGCAGAGTCTATCGGATTTTCCATGTATAATGTCATGTCATCTGCAAAAAGTGAAAGCTTAACTTCATCTTTGCCAATTTTGATGCCTTTAATTTCCTTTTATTGTCTGATTGCTGATGCTAGAACTTCCAACACTATGTTAAACAACAGCATTGAGAGTGGACATCCCTGTCATGTTCCTGATCTCAGAGAAAAAGCTCTCAGTTTTCCCCATTGAGGATGATGTTAGCTGTGGGCTTTTCATAAATGGCTTTTATGATGTTTAAGTATGTTCCTTCTATCCCGACTTTCTCAAGTGTTTTTATTAAGAAAGGTTGCTGAGTTTTGTCGATGCCTTTTCTGCATTGATTGACAGGATCCTATGGTTCTTATCTTTTCTTTTACTAATGTGATGTATCACGTTGATTGATTTGTGAATGTTGAACCAGCCCTGCATCCCAGGAATGAATACCACTTGATCATGGTGAATAATTCTTTTTATATGCTGTTGAATTCGATTTGCTAGTATCTTATTGAGAATGTTTGCATCCATATTCAACAGGGATATTGGCCTGTAGTTCTCTTTTTTTACTGGGTCTCTGTCCGGTTTAAGAATCAAAGTAATACTGGCTTCATAGAATGAGTCTGGAAGTTTTCCTTCCCTTTCTATTTTTTGGAATAGCTTGAGAAGGATAGGTATTATCTCTGCTTTAAACGTCTGGTAGAACTCCCCTGGGAAGCCATCTGGTCCTGGACTCTTATTTGTTGGGAGATTTTTGATAACTGGTTCAATTTCTTCGCTGGTTATGGGTCTGTTCAAGCTTTCTATTTCCTCCTGATTGAGCTTTGGAAGTGTGTGGGTGTTTAGGAATTTGACCATTTCTTCCAGGTTGTCCAGTTTGTTGGCATATAATTTTTCATAGTATTCCCTGATAATTGTTTGTATCTCTGAGGGATTGGTTGTAATAATTCCATTTTCATTCATGATTTTATCTATTTGGGTCATCTCCCTTTTCTTTTTGAGAAGCCTGGGCTAGAGGTTTATCAATTTTGTTTATTTTTTCAAAAAACCAGCTCTTGGTTTCATTGACCTGCTCTACAGTTTTTTTAGATTCTATATTGTTTATTTCTACTTTGATCTTTATTATTTCTCTTCTTCTGCTGGGTTTGGGCTGTCTTTGCTGTTCTGCTTCTATTTCCTTTTGTGGAAGACAGTATGGAGGTTCTTTAAAACTTAAAAATAGAACTACACTATTATCGAGCAATCACACAACTGGGTATTTACCCCAAGAACACAAAACACTAATTCAAAGGGATATATGCACCCGTATGTTTATTGCAGCATTATTTACAATAGCCAAATTATGGAAGTAACCTAACTGTCCATCAATAGATGAATGGATAAAGAAGATGCAGGGTGTGTGTGTGTGTGTGTGTGTGTATGTATGTATGTATCTACACATACATATATACAATGGAACATTATTCAGCCTTAAAAAGAATGAAATCTTGCCATTTGCAATGACATGGATAGGGCTGCAGGGTATAACGCTAAGCAAAATAAGTCAGCCAGAGAAAGACAAATATACCATAAGCTTTCACTTATATGTGAAATTTAAGAAACAAAACAAATGAGCAAAGGGGGAAAAAAAGACAAACCAAGGAACCATGTCTTAACTATAGAGAATACACGGATGCTTACCAGAAGGGAGATGAGTGGGCAGATGGGTGAAATAGGTGATGGGGATTAAACAATATCCTTATCATCATGAGCACTGAGTAATGTATGGAATTGCTGAATCACTACATTGTACACCTGAAACAATACTATACTGTATGTTAACTATGCTGGAATTAAAATTAAAAATTTAATTTAAAAAACAAAAGAAAATAGCTGCATATACAGGAAAAATTAGAAAGTTACTGTGCATGCCTAAAGAAAGGCTCAGAAAAAACATAAGAAGGCTTTAAGTTTACACACCCAGCTTATCTTTGGCACAGAAATGGCCTACAATCAACCAACCAATCAATCAATCAATACAACAACAACAACAAAGTCCAGCAAACCCTGGAGGAGAGAAGAAAATCTGATTTCCAGAGTTACCACATTATTAGATTCAAATGTCCAGTGTTCACCAAAAAAATCATAAGACATACAAAAACAAAGGAAAGTATGTCCCATTCAAAGGAAAAAAATAATTCATCAGAATCTGTCCCTAAAAACGATCTCATGGCAGATATATTAGACAGCATTTGAAATAATGGCCTTAGACTGTTCAAAGAACTAAAGATTTGAAGAAAGTCAATTAAACAATATGTAAACAAAATGAAAATATCAAGAAAAAGATAGAAAACCTAAAAAGAAAACAAAAAGAAATTCTGGAGCCAAAAAGCATAACAGAAATGAAAATTCCAATAGAGAGATTCAAAGGCAGATTAAGCAAGCAGGATAATCAATGAATTTGAAGATAAGACAATGGAAATTTTCAACTCTGAGGAACAGAAAGAAAAAAAGATTTAAGAAAAGCAAATGGAGTCTCAGGGACCTATGGGACACCATCAAAAAGACCAACATACAAGTCACGTGAGTCCCAGAAGTAGAACAGAGACAGGAGCAGAGAGAACATATTAGAAATGATGGCTGAAAACTTCCCAAATATGAAGAAAAAAATGAATATAAATATGCAGGTACCTCAATGAACTACAAATAAGATGAACTCAAGACCTACAATGAGACACACTGTAATCAAACTTTCAAAAGATTAAGACAAAGAATGAATCTTCAGAGTAGAGAGAGAGAAGTGAATCATCACATACAAGGGATCCTCAATAGGATTATTCAACAGAAGGCCAGAAGACAATGGGAAGATATATTCAAAGTGCTCAATGGAAAAACAACAACAACAACAATCCTGTCAACCAAGAATCCTATACCCAGCAAAACTGTCCTTCAAAAGTGAAGGAGAAATCAAATCATTCCCAGACAAATAAAAGCTGATGGAACTTGTGACCACTAGACAAGCCATCCAAGAACTGTTCAAGGGAGTTCTTCAAGGTGAAAAGAAAAGAGAGAGAGAGAGAGAGGCAAACCATAAAACAGACTCTTAAGTATAGAGAACAAACTGAAGATTGCTGGAGGGGAAGTGGGCAGGGGGATGGGTTAAATGGGTGATGGATATTAAGAAGGGCACTTGTGGTGAGCACTGAGTGTTGTATGTAAGTGATGAATCACTAAATTCTACGTCTGAAACTAACATTACACTGTATGCTAACTCAAATTTAAATAAATATTTGCATAAAGAAAAAAAAAGGACACTAGGCAGTACCCCTTGAATGTCTATGGAGAAATAAAGATCTTAAAGGTTCTTGTTTTGTTTTGTTTTAAGTAGGCTCCACACCCAATGCAGGGCTTGAACTCATGACCCTGAGATCAAGACCTGAGTTGAGATGAAGAGTCAGATGCCTGACTGAGCCACCCAGGTGTCCCCAAATAAGGATCTTAATAAAGGTAAATAAATGAGAAATTATAAAAGCTAGTATTATTATAACAATGGCTTGTAACTTTTTTGTTTTCTACACAATTTAAGAGACTAATACATTTATAGAAAAAAGCAATTATTACTGTAATAACTAGTATTACTGTGACCTTAGTGTGTATCTCTACACTAGGTTAATTAGGAGATTAATGCATTTAAAGGAATTAGCAGTTTATGGTTGGGGGCACACAATGTATAAAGATGTAATTCTGTAACATCAACAACCAAAAGGGGTGGGGATAGAGATATAAAGGAGAAAAGCTTTTGTATGTCATTGAAGTTAAGCTGCTATAAATTCAAATTAGAATATTGTAACTGTGGGATGTTAAATATAACAAAGAAAATAGCTGGAGAATATACACAAAAGAAAATTAAGAAGGAATTTAAACTTTTCACTACCAAAAAAATCAACTAAACACAAAAGGAGACAGGAATTCAGGGAATGAGGGACAAAAAAAGCTACAGAGCTTATAAAAACAATTAGCACAATGATAGAAGTAAGTCCCTCCTTTTCAGTGATTACAGGTAAATGGATTAAAATCTCCAATCAAATGACAGAGATCAGCATGATGGAGAAAAACACATGATCCAAATATAAGCTGTCTACAAGAGACTCATTTGAGATCCAAAGTCACAAACCAGTTGAAAGTGAGTGGAAGGTAACAGATATTCCATGCAAATAGTAACCAAAAGAAATCAGAACTGGGTATACTAGTATCAGACAAAATAGACTTTAATTCAAAAAAGGTACAAGAGACAAAGGACATTGTATATTAATAAAAGGCTCAATACACCAAGAAGATATAACAATTATAAACATTTATAAACCTAATGACAGACCATCAAAATATACGAAACTAAAGCTGACAGAACTAAAGGGCAAAATAGTTCTACAATAATAATTGGAAACTTCATTACTTCACTCACAATAATGGATAGAACATGACAAAACATAAGTAAGGAAATAGAGACCATTAACAAGGTAAACCAATTAGAACTAACAGACATATACAAAACATTCCACCCAATAACAACAGCATATACATTCTTCTTCTCAATGCACGTGAAATATTTTCCAGGATAAACCACACGTTAGGACACAGATTAGATCTCAATAGATTTAAAAGATAGACCATATAAAGTATCTTCTCTGACCACACTGTGATGATGTCAGAAATCTATAACATGAAAACTAGAAAATTCGCAAAATTGTGAAAACTAAACAACACAATTTTAAACAATCAATGTATGAAAGAAGAAATCACAAGGGAAATTAGAAAATACTCAGAGGTGGAAAAAAGAGAATACTGAGAGATGAATGAAAACAAAAACATAGTATACCAAAACTTACAGGACACAGCAAAACAGTGCTAAGGGAGAAACTTGTAGCTATAAATACTTATATTAAAAAGCAAGAAAGAACAGGGTGCCTGGGTGGCTCAGTTGGTCAAGCGTCCGACTTCAGCTTATGTCATGATCTAGTTTGTGAGTTCGAGCCCTGCATTGGGCTCTGTCCTGACAGCTCAGAGCCTGGAGCCTGCTTCAGATTCTGTGTCTCCCTCTCTCTGCCCCTCCCCTGCTCATGCTCTGTCTCTATCTCTCTCAAAAATAAACATTTAAAAAAAAGAGAGAGAGAAATATTTGAGATCAACAACTACCTTTATAACTTAAGGAACTAGAAAAAGAACAAACTAAACCCAAAGCTAGCAGAAAGAAGGAAATAGTAAAAATCAGAGCAAATATAAATGAAATAGAGAATAGAGAAAAACAGTGAAACCAAAAGTTGGTTCTTCAAAATGACCAACAAAATTGACAAACTTTTAGTTACATAGACTACGAAAAAAAGAAGACTCAAATTGCTAAAATCATAAATGAAAGTGGGGACATTTACCACCAATTCTACAGGGGGAAAAAGAGATTATAAGTATACTAAGAACAATTATATGCCAACAAATTGGATAACCTAGATGAAATGGGCAAATTCCTAAAACCACAAAACTTACCAAGACTAAATCACAAGGAAATAGACACAATTAGTAAGGCTATGGAATAATTAATCAAAAATCTTCCAACAAATAAAAGACCTGGAACAGATGGCTTCACTAGTAAATTCTACCAAACATTTAAGAAATAATGCCAATCATTTTCAAACTTTTCCAAAAAATTAAGAGGAGGAACTACTTCCTAACTTATTCTATGAAGCCAGCATAATTCTAATATAAAAGTGAGAAAAAAGACACTACAAGAAAGAAAAGTACAGACCAATATCCATTATGAACATTTAGGAAAAAACCTCAACAAAATACCAGTAAACATAATTCAGCAGCATATTAAAAGGATTACACACCATGACCAAGTGGGATTTGTTTCTCAAGAAATAACACAAAATTCAAATGCAAGGATGGTGTGACATAAGAAAATGAATCAATGTAATATACTACATCAACAATATAAAGGGGAAAAAACAGGATCATCTTAATTGATGCATAAAAAGCAATTGACAAAATTTAATACCCTGTCATGACAAAACACTTAATGTAATAGGAATAAAAAGAAACTGTCTCAACATTAACAAAAGCTATACATGAAAAGCTCATAATGAATACCATACAAAATGGTGAAAGGCTGAAAGCTTGTCCTCTAAGATCAGGATCAAGGCAAGCATGCCCTCTTTTCTTTTATCTTTTTTTCTTTTCTTTTCTTTTCCTTTCTTTTCTTTCTTTCTTTCTTTTTTTTTTTTTTTTTTTTAATAGAGAAAGAGAGAGAGCAAGAGAGCATGCAAGCTGGGGAGAGGGACAGGGGGAGAAAGAGAGAATATCTTAAGTAGTCTCCATGCTCAGTATGGAGCCCAATGTGGGGCTCCATCCCACGACCCTGGGATCATGACCTGAGCAGAAATCAAGAGTCAAATGCTCAACTGACTGAGCCACCCAGGCACCCCAAGGACGTCCACTCTTACCACTGCTATTTAACATAGTACTGAACGTTCTAACCAGAGGACTAGGCAAGAAAAATAAATAAAAAGTACATCCAAATTGTAAAGGAACAAGTAAAATATCTTTTTGCAGACCATATGATCTTATATGTAGAAAATCTAAAGACTCCATAAAAAAAAAAAAACAAAACCCTATTAGCATAAATGAATTTAGCAAAATTGCAGGACACAAAGTCAACACACAAAAATCAGTTGCATTTCTATACACAAAACAATGAAGAATCTGAGAAGAAAATTACAAAAACAATTCCATTTACAATAGCATCAAAAAGAATAAAATACTTAGGAATTAACCAAGAAGGAAAAGACTTGTAGAAAGCAACTAAAAAATATTGCTGAAAGAAATTAAAGAAGGCATAAATAATTGAAACAGCCTATGTCCATGGATTGGGAGGCTTAACATTTTTTTTTCTTTTTGGGGGGGTCTTTTTTTTAACTTACTTTTTTAAATTTACATCCAAGTTAGTTAGCATATAGTGCAATAATGATTTCAGGGATAGATTCTTTAATGCCCCTTACCCATTTAGCCCTTCCCCCTTCCCACAACCCCTCCAATAACCCTCTGTTTGTTCTTCATATTTAAGACTCTTATGTTTGTCCCCTTCCCTGTTTTTATCTTATTTTTGCTTCCCTTCCCTTGTGTTCATCTGTTCTGTGTCTTAAAGTCCTCATATGAGTGAAGTCATTTGATATTTGTCTTTCTCTGACTAATTTCGCTTAGCATAATACCCTCTAGTTCCATCCATGTAAGAGACTTAACATTTTTTAAATGTTTATTTATTTATTTTTGAGAAAGAGAGAAGTGGGTAAAGGCACAGAGAAAGGGAGAGAGAATCCCAAGCAGTCTCCATGCTGTCAGTGTAGAGCCTGATGAGGCCTCCAACTCATAAACCATGAGATCATGACCTGAGCCAGTACCAAGAGTCAGCCACTTAACTGACAGAGCCACCCAGGCACCCTGGGAGACTTAACGTATTAAGAATGTTAATAGTACCCAAATAAACCTTTTCCACAATGATACTGGGAAAACTGTATATCCATATACAAAAGAACAAAGTTGTGCCCTCACCCAACACCATTAAAATATTAACATCAAAAATTAATTCAAAATAGATCAAAGAACTAAACATAAGACCTAACAATTAATCTTCAACAAAGCAGGAGGAATACCCAATAGGAAAAAGGATATCTCTTCAACAAATAGTGTTAGGAAAACTGGACAGCTACATGTAACAGAATGAAACTAGACCACTTTCTTACACCATACAGAAAAATAAATTCAAAATGGATTAAAGATCTAAATGTGAGACCTGAAATCATAAAAAAATCCTAGGAAAAAGGGGCACCTGGGAGGCTCAGCAGATTAAGTGTCTGACTCTTGGTTTTAGCTCAGGTCATTATCTCACGTTCATGAGTTCGAGCCCCACGTCTGGCTCTGCACTGACAGCGTGGAATTCCTGCTTGGAATTCTCTTTCCTCCTTTCTCTCTGCCCCTCCCCTGCTCTCGCTCTCTCTCTCTCTCTCTCTCTCTCTCTCTCAAAATAAATAAATAAACATTAAAAATTTTTTCAAAAATCCTAGAAAAGAACACAGGCAGTAATTTCTTTGACATCGGCCACAGTACATCTCCTGGGGCAAGGGAAACAAAAGCAAAAATAAACTGTTAGGACTACATCAAAATAAAAAGATGCTGCACAGCAGATTGTTAAGGAAACAATCAACAAATTAAAAGGCAGCCTACAGAATGGGAGAAGATATTTGCAAATTACATATATGATAAAGGGTTAGTATCCAAAATATATAAAGAACTTATAAAACTCAGCTAATCTGGGGCGCCTGGGTGGCGCAGTCGGTTACGCGTCCGACTTCAGCCAGGTCACGATCTCGCGGTCCGTGAGTTCGAGCCCCGCGTCAGGCTCTGGGCTGATGGCTCAGAGCCTGGAGCCTGCTTCCGATTCTGTGTCTCCCTCTCTCTCTGCCCCTCCCCCGTTCATGCTGTCTCTCTCTGTCTTAAAAATAAATAAACGTTGAAAAAAATTAAAAAAAAAACAACTCAGCTAATCTAACCTCCACTAATCTAATTAAATCTAATTAAAAATGGGTAGAAGACATGAGTAGACATTTTCCCAAAGAAGATGTACAGATGGCCAACAGACACATGAAAATATGCTCATCATCACTTATCATCAGGGAGATGCAATCCAAACTGCAATGAAGTGTCACCTCACACTTGTCAGAATGGCTAAAATCAACAACACAAGAAACAACAGGTGTTGGCAAGGATATGGAGAAAAAGGAACCCTCCTGCACTGTTGGGAATGAAAACTGGTGCAGCCACTCTGGAAAATAGTATGGAGGTTCCTCAAAAAGGTAAAAATAAAACAACCCTATGATCCAGCAATCGCACAACTAGGTATATACCCAAAGACTACAAAAACACTAATTTGAAAGGATACATGCACCCTGATGTCTATAGCAGCATTATCTACAATAGCCAAATTATGGAAAGAGCTCAAGTGTCCATCAACTAATGAATGGATAAAGATGTGATGTATATATACAATGGAATATTACTCAGCCATAAAAAGAATGAAATCTTGCCATGTGCAACAACAAGGATAGAGCTAGAGAGTATAATGCTAAGCGAAATAAGTCAGTCAGAGAAAGACAAGTATCATATGGTTTTACTCATATGTGGAATTTAAGAATCAAAACAAACAAGCAAAGGGGAAAAAGATAGAGAGAGAGACAAACCCAGAAACAGACTCTCAACCATAGAGAACAAACTGATGGTTAACAGAGAGGAGGTGCGTGGGGGATGGGTTCAATAGGTGATGAGGATTAAAGAGTGTACTTGTGATGACTACCAGGTAATGTATGGAAGTGCTGAATCACTGTATTGTATACCTGAAATTAGTATTACACTGTATGTTAACTAACTGGGATTTAAATAAAAACTGTAAGATAAATCCATCCATCCACCCATACATACATAAAAGACCTAAATCAGTGAAAGTCTTGGAAGAAAACACGGTACAAAAGCTTCACAATATCAGAGTTGGCAATGATTTCTTGGATATGACATGAAAGACAGAGGCAACAAAAGGAAAATGTTGACAAATTGTATTTCATAAAACTTGAAAATTTCTGTGCATCAAAAGATACTCTCAACAGAATAAAAAGGCAACCCACAAAATGGAAGCATATACTTTCAAATCACATATAAGAGATTAAGATCCAGGATATATAGAGAACTCCTAAAACTCAACAACAAAAATACAAACAACCTGATTCAAAACTGAGCAAAAAATTAAATAAACATTTCTCCAAAGATGTACAAATAGCCAATAAGCACATGAAAAGATGTTCAATCATTAGGGAAATGCAAGGCAAAACTACAATGTGATACCTCTTCACACTCATTAGGATAAAAAAACAAAAAACAAACAAAACAGAGAACAACAAATGTTGTTGAGAATATGGATAGAATGGTTGGATTTATGCCTGCCATCAATATCAATAATTACATTAAGTGTGAATTGATTCAACAATGCAATTGAAAGGCTGAGACTGTCAGGCTTGATTAAAAAAAAAAAAAAAAAAACACAAACAGATCCAACTCCAAGGTGTCTGCAGGAGACAGTTTAGATTCAAAGCTACAAACAGATTGCAAGTGTAAGGATGTAAAAAGATATACCAAACAAAGAGAAACTATAAGAAAACTGGTGTTCTTATACAAATATCAGACAAAATAAGCTTTAAAACAAAGTAACTAGAGGAAAGGAAATTTTATAGTGACAAAGTCAGTCCCTCAGGAGAATATAAAAATTATACATGAACCTAGCAACAGACCCAAACATACATGAGGCAAACATTGACGTATTTGAAGGGGGAAATGGATAGTTCAACAAAAATCATTGGAGGATTCAATACCCCACATTTAGTAGTGGATAGAACAACAATGCAGTGAAACAAGGAAAGGGAAGACTAGAACAACATATAAACTAATTAGACCTAAATACATCTATACCACCATGTTCATACAACAACAGCAGAATATACATTCTCTGCAAGTACACATAGGACAGTCCCTAGCACATGCTAGGTCATAAAAGAAATCTCAATAAATTAAAAAGAAATGAAATCATATATGTTCTCCAGCCACAATGGAATGAAACTATAAATCAATGACTCTAATACACCTGGAAATTAATAATATGTAGAAATTAAACAATTCATTCTTTTTTAAAATGTTTTTAATGTTTATTTATATCTGAAGGAGAGAGATACAGAGCCTGAGTGGGGAGGGGCAAAGAGAGAGAGGGAGACACAGAATCCAAAGCAGGCTCTGTCAGCACAGAGCCCAACACAGGGCTTGAATCCATAAACTATGAGATCATGACCTGAGCCGAAGTCAGATGCCCAATCGACTGAGCCACCCAGGCGCCCAAACAACTCATTTTCAATCAATGGGTCAAAGATGAAATTATATGTAAAGTTAGAAAATATTTTGAGATGAATGAAAGCAAAAACTCAACATGCAAGAGCCTATAGGAAAAAGCAAAAACAGTGCCCAGGAAAAAAGTTATAGCTATAAATGCCTATCCTAAACAAAAAGAAAGGTCCGCAAACAATAACTTAACTTACAGTGTATTATGAAAACCATGCCCCTCCCCAAGTACTAGAACAGGGTTTTACCTGTTGCAAAATTCCAAATTCTAAGTAACAATCCTAAAGAAATAATTATGAATGAACACAAAATTATATTTATAAGAATGTTTGACAGGGAAAAATTTACTGGAAACACAGACTTCAATTAGGCAACTAGTCAAATAAATTATGGTACATTAAGATAACAATTCAACACAATTATTAATTATGATAGTGCTTATTCACAAAGAGGATAAGGTCTCTCTTCTGTATTATTGAGAGGGGAAAGCAAGTAACAGAAGATAAGTGTATTGTAATCTCACCCTATTAAATTATAAGGCCATGCAAGTAAAAATTTGGAAATACATTCTTGAAAATAATGATTACTTCTGGATGATGTGTAATTATAGGTAATTTAACTCTGATTCTTTATAACCTCAAGTTTCTGATTTTTTTTTCATTAAGTCTGTAATACTTTCATCAGAAAACAGACTACAAAGTCATTTTTATGTTGTGGGGGAAAAAACCACCAGAGACAGGGTAGATGCATCCTAAATGGTAAGAAAATTATGAATAGGCTATAAACACGTGCCAGGGACACGAATATGGGCCATTAAGAAAATCAATTTGACTGAAGCAAATAACATGACATGTTTTAGAACATTAAAAAAATTACACAAACTCTGAAAACTATGTATTAGTTGTAAAAATTTATATTACATGGATATAGCCTGGATTAATGTAACCACATCTCCACTGTTTGGATATTATCATCTTAAAAGTCATTCCAACACTTTGATTTTAGGTCTGGTCTTTTACTTTAAAATTTTTATTATTATACAGGGGCGCCTGGGTGGCTAGGTAGGTTGAGTACGGACTTCGGGTCAGGTCATGGTCTCACGGTTGGTGGGGTCTGGCAGATCTGGCGGTTCATGGGTTCTAGCCCGGCATGAGGCTCTGTGCTGACAGCTCAGAGCCTGGAGCCTGCTTGGGATTCTGTCTCCATCTTTCTCTGCCGCTCCCCTACTCACGCTGTCTCTGTCTCTCTCTCAAAAATAAATAAATATTTTAAAAATTATTATTATTATTATTATTATTATTATTATTATTATTTTGGCATGGGGTCCAGTCTTGGGATTCTGTGTTTCCATCTCTCTCTGACCCTCCCCCACTCATATTCTGTCTCTGTCTCTCTCAAAAATAAACATTAAAAAAAATTTTTTAGTCTTATTTTGGCATGGGGGTCACCTCCCTCCTTGTGATTCTCAGGAAAGTAGAGGGGTGGGGGTGGGGGGAAGCACAGAATCAAGTAGCTGCAAAATTTGTGGTTATAGTTTGAATTGAAGGGAATTTTCATCCCCTGTAAACTACTCTAAGCTTAATAATTACTGCTCTAGTTCACTTCAATACACTGATCATCCTCTTATTTGCAAGCGCCATCACAATCTACTTCGTATTTTTACTCCTCCTGATCTACAGAATCAAGTAGATGTAGCCCGAGACAAGGCTGCCCGATCTCAAGCCAGAACTGGCTGCCGCTAAGAGGGTCTGTTAAAAATTTTCCAACAAAAACCGTGCCCAAGCCCTGTCTCAGCCCCATCCCTCCCATCAAGAGACGTGGGAGGTCCCATGAAGCTGTCTCAGGGAAGGAGTGGCTAGAATCCGGGGACAGAGCACTGGAGTCACAAGGGCAGCCAAAGGTAATCCATAACCATACACGCAATGCCACAGTCACACGGTAACAATCGCACACTCACCTCACACACACGACAGCTGCACGGTCATAGGCACCACACGCTCCTACATGCGGTTTCTCGGACACGAACCAAACCAGGGATACACAGTTACACCTGCTGAGTCACGGGCTCCCGGCACCTACGCTCGCGCGCGCGCGCGCACGCACGCACGCACACACACACACACACACACACACACACACACAGAGCCACACAACGCGTCACAATCATACACCCATCACGGGGACATCGTGATTGTCAAACCCAGCGTCACAGGCACCGCACACCGTCACACAGTCACTGACACCACCCCCATCCGCAACTGCTACCCCTCAGCCCGCTGCGTTCTTAGCCGCCAGAAGCAGTGGATCAGCTTTGCTTCCACCCAGGCACAGGCTGCCTGCCTCACCTCAAGCCACTCCAGGGTTAGCTCCAAACAAGCCAAGCTGAGCCAAGACTACCGCAGTTTCCTGCGGCTCTCGGCGAGGGGTTAAAGTCCGGCCACCGTGGGAAGAGACCCAGAGATGTCACGGAAAGTGCAGTAGGGCCCGCAGGACCTCTGGAAAATGTAGACCCGAGCCAGACTGCGCGAAGAAAATGGCGCCGGGCTGGGATCCCCGCTGAATCCCCATCCCCACGCTTCGGGAATCCCGGTCTAGAATCCCAGCGAAGGCCCCCCAGGCGTGGCCCACCGGCCTGAGTGTGGGCTGCACCAGGAAGCAGGAAAGAACTCCAAGTTCCTGAAAGAACTTTATGTGGGAAGTTGCAGAACTATCTGAAAACTGTAGTCTGGAGATGAAAACACCTGGAATCTGATGGAAGGGACTTTGTAGTCCACGAATCCGGGCTTGGGACTTGTCCTTACTAGGGGTATTCATAGGCTGACTCCTTTGGTAGGCATTTTTTTTGGTGCCTTGAGATGTGTGCTTAGCCAAGTGGGTGATAAACACTGGGCTTCTCAGACCCTGTTAAAAAAACAAAATTCAACTGAGTAAATTTTAAGATTTGATTGGCTTTATTGA
The DNA here is from genome assembly GCF_014898765.1 of Herpailurus yagouaroundi. Classification (NCBI taxonomy): domain Eukaryota; kingdom Metazoa; phylum Chordata; class Mammalia; order Carnivora; family Felidae; genus Herpailurus; species Herpailurus yagouaroundi. The sequence continues at coordinate 2,382,932 of NW_024412425.1, forward strand.
ACAGACCAAAGATGGGCTTATTTAGGAATAAAAGATAATCACAAGCTGAGACAAAACCCTTAAGCAAGTCCAGGGAACAGAGGATATAGGTGGTGAGCTTTTTTTTAAGGAGAAAGGGTAAATTGGGAAGACTGTGACAAAGGAAAAGTCCCTTGGATTAAAGAGGGAGTTCAAAGTATGGTGGCTTTTCAGTGGCTAAGCTGTTGCCATGGACATAAGGAAAAGTGTGTTCCTTACCTGGAATAGTAGTTTCCACTTGCAAGGTCAAGTTTGTCTCTTCTTGTTGGGTCTGCAGTTGACTAGCAATGGTAGGGCAATAGCACTCCTGCCCAAAACTCCTGAACTCCTTTTGGTTAGGTTTCCCATTACTAATTTTCACAGAATCATTCATGAGTTGGGCAGCATCCCATCTAACAAATAGGAGCTCAAAGGAGCTATGCAAAACAGAAAGTATTTCTGTGAAAGGGGAAAGGATAAAGAAAGGATTATCTCATCTTCCTTTGGTTTATGTGGCAGATGACCTCATTGGTGCTGACCAGAAAACCAGTTAAGACTACATTCCTGGGGGAGACTGTAACTGCAATTAGGTTAGGAATTAAGTCTCAGTGGTTTTAGCACAAGTGATTCCATTTTGAACCAGTTGTTTCTTTTTTAGCAACCCAAAGGGCAGGGACTAGTGGGGAGTGTTAACAAAAAAGAAGAACCACAGATTAACCAAATCTAGAAAAAGGGGAGAAAGACAAGTACACAAACTGAGAAATAACAAGGAAGGAATAATCATTGGAAGAGAGAAATTGTTTTAGTCCTAAGAGACTACTTCATACAATTTTGTGTAAATAAATGTGAAAAATTTAGTTGAAATGGATAATTTTGTAGGAATATGTAATTTACCTAAGTTGATCCCAGCCAAGATAGAAAGTCCAAATAGACCAGTATATGTAGAATAGAGAAAATTGTCAGATTTATCTTTGATAAATACACATACACACACAAGGTTTTGCACAGATTCTATTAAAAGATTAAAAGCCAAATGTCCCACTATCAAAAAGTAAGGAGAAAGAAATAGAACTCTCACATGTGTTTCCTGTTTCAAAGTACTTTCAAATCTTGTTTATAATTGCATAAAAATTTATATAGGCTAATCATAGTAATGCATATTAATGAAAAATCTTTAAACCAAATAGTGGCAAGGAGAGTTAAATGGAATTTTGTTTAAATGCAATGAATGCCCAAGTGAGTTTTATTTTAAAAATGAAAGAATGACAACATCTGGAAAGAAACTTTCATATAATTTATCATATTAATAGACCTAAGGAGAAAATTGTCCATATATCTTAAAAAGGCATTTGAAAAACTTCAAAACCTATTTCCTTTTTTTAAAATTTTTTTTAAATTTATTTATTTATTTTTTTTTAATTTTTTTTTTCAACGTTTATTTATTTTTGGGACAGAGAGAGACAGAGCATGAACGGGGGAGGGGCAGAGAGAGAGGGAGACACAGAATCGGAAACAGGCTCCAGGCTCCGAGCCATCAGCCCAGAGCCTGACGCGGGGCTCGAACTCACGGACCGCGAGATCGTGACCTGGCTGAAGTCGGACGCTTAACCGACTGTGCCACCCAGGCGCCCCTTAAATTTATTTTTGAGAGAGAGAGCAGCACACAGGCAGGGGAGGGGCAGAGAGAGAGAGAGAGGGAATCCCAAGCGGGTTCTGCACTGTCAGCACACAGCCCAATGTGGGGTCTCAATGCACAAACCCTGATATGATGACCTGAGCCGAAATCAAGAGTTGGACACTTAACTGACTGAGCCACCCAGGTGCCCCTTCAAAATCTAGTTTAAAAAAAAAGAAAAGGAAAAGAAGGGTAGGATTTTATGCTTTATTAATACTGACCAAATGTATATTCTCAATCTCAGCCCAAAAGTCAACGTCTTACCTTACTTAATAATTAATTTAAGGAAGCATTTCTGCTAAGTCAGAAACAAGGCAAGGATGCCTATTATTACCACACTACTTTAGCATTGTTTTATTAAAAACAATTTTTTTTAATGTTTATTTTTGAGAGAGCGTGAGCAGGGGAGGGGGAGACGGATGGAAACACAGAATCTGAGGCAGGCTTCAGGCTCTGAGCTGTCAGCAGAGCCCAACGCGGGGCTTGAACTCACAAACTGTGAGATCATGACCCGACTCACAAACTGTGAGATCATGACCCGAGCTGAAGTTGGACGCTTAACCGACGGAGCCACCCAGGTGCCCCTAACATTGTTTTAAAGGGATTAGCCAATGCAATTGAAACAGAAAACAATCTGAGTTATAAAATTCCCCAGCAAAAATGGAGGGGTGCCTGGCTGGCTCAGTCAGAAGATCATGCAGTTCTTGATCTCAGGGTTGTGAGTTGGAGCCCACATTGAGTGTAGAGATTACTTTAAATAAATAAATAAATAAATAAATAAATAAATAAATAAATAAATAAACAAACTAACTAACTAACTAACTAACTAACTTTTTAAAAAAGTTAAAACTCTCTCTACTGGCAGACAGTAAGAAATTTAAGAATATCAATGGGAAAATCCTAAAATTAGAAAATGTAGTAACATAGCAAGATACAGTACACAGAACCCAATAGTCTTCTTACATATAAAAAACAACCAGTTAAGAAATATGATAGAAAAGAAACCACTTACAAAAGCACAAAATATGCTAGGAATTTACCCAAGGGATACAGGAGTACTGATGCATAGGGGCACTTGTACCCCAATGTTTATAGCAGCACTCTCAACAATAGCCAAATTATGGAAAGAGCCTAAATGTCCATCAACTGATGAATGGATAAAGAAATTGTGGTTTCTATACACAATGGAGTACTACGTGGCAATGAGAAAG
>NW_024412425.1:2385914-2462805 GCF_014898765.1 Herpailurus yagouaroundi
AAAAAAAAAAGAGGTTAGAGTGGGAGAGAGCCAAAGCATAAGAGACTCTTAAAAACTGAGAACAAACTGAGGGTTGATGGGGGGTGGGAGGGAGGGGAGGGTGGGGGATGGGTATTGAGGAGGGCACCTTTTGGGATGAGCACTGGGTGTTGTATGGAAACTAATTTGACAATAAATTTCATATATTGGAAAAAAAATAAGCCATTAACAAAAGCACAAAATATAAAATATCTAGATACAAACTTAAGAAATGTACCTTCTGTAGGAGATAGGCCTTAAAACACTCTTGTAAGAAAAAAAGTTGACTTTGAACAAATGGAAAGACTTTAATTTCTTTTTTAAAAAATTCTCCCCAACTTATTTAGTTCAGCTTTGTGTTTTGAGATAATTAGAGATTCACACACAGTTGTAATACAGAGTGATACAGAGATCTTGTGTATGTTTAATGCAGTTTCTCTCAATAGTAACATCTTGCAAAACCATGGTATATCACAAGTTCTAAGTATACAGTCATGATACAGAATATGCCCATCACCATAAGGATCCTTTATGTTTTCCTAGTCACACTTATTTTCCTCCCAACTTCACCCCCTTCTTAATCCCTGGTAACCACTACTCTGTTCTCTATTTCTACATTTTGTCATTTGAAGAATGTTATATAAAATGGAATTACATAGTAGATAATCTTTTACTGTTTTTTTTTTTTCACTCAGTACAATTCTCTATGTATTCAGATGGGTTATTGTGTGAATCAATAGTTCATTTCTTTTTATTGGTGAGTAGTATTCCATGGTATGGATATACCACATTGTAACCATTTATCACTGGAGGATATCTGGATTGTTTCCAGATTTTGGTTATTATGAATAAAACTGCTATAAAATGCTATATTCATGTTCAGCGTTTTTAAAATTGTTATGAAGTATACATAATATTTATCATCTTAACTATCTTTAAGTGTACAGTTCAGTAGTGTTAAATACATCCACATTGTTGTACAACTAAGAGTTCTCCAGAACTCTTTTTGTCTTGCATGTTTAATGTCTATGCTCATTAAACAACAACTCTTTATTCCTCCTGCTACCCATCCGTCTCCTGGCATCCACTATCTACTTTCTGTCTCTATGGATTTGACTATTTTTAGTGCCTCATGTAAGTGAGATCATATATATTTGTCTTTTTGTGACCAGCTCATTCACTGATCATAATGTCCTTGAGGTACATCCATGTTGAGGGATATTACAGAATTTTCTTCCTTTTTAAGGCTGAATAATATTCCATTCTACGTAAACTTTGTGTAACCACATTCATCCATTAATGGACACTTGGGTTGCTTCTACCTTTTGGCTACTATGAATAATGCTGCTATGAACTTGGGTGTACAAATATGTCTTAGGTATATACATAAAAGAATAGGCTTTCTAAGATTAGAATTGCTAGATCATATGGTAATTTTTGATGTTGGCAAATTGGACAGCCACATGCAAAAGAATTAAACTGGACCACTCTCTTACTACATACCTAAAAATTAACTCAAAATGGATTAACAACTTGAATGTAAAACGTGAAACTAAGTGCTGTCAAAACTCTGACTTTTAAATAAATGGAACATTAATGTATGAGAATATTTTCAACTTGCTTTGAAAACTATAAAATACTATAGATATAAGGAATGATGATGATGATGATGATGATGATGATGATGTTACTATGACTATATCAAATATTCTGATTTGGAAAGGTTAAAAAAAAACCCTAAAACTATAAAACTCCTAGAAATAAACTGAGCTGTTAGCTCCTTGACATTGGTCTTGATGATGATTGTTTGTATTTGACACCAAAAGCAGAAACAAGTAGGACTACATCAAATGAAAACAGCTTCTGCACAGCAAAGGAGACCATCAACAAAATGAAAAGGCAACTGAATGAATGAAAGAAAATATTTGCAAACCTTATATTTGATAAGGGATTAATATCTAAAATATATAAAGAAGCCATGCAACTCTATACCAAAGCAAACAAAAACATTCAGTTAAAAAATAGGCAGAGGACCCAAGTAGATATTTTTCCAAAGAAGACATACATATGATCAATAATTACATAAAGATGTACTCACCATATCAAGGAAATGCAAATGAAAACCACAATGAGATATCACCTCATACCTGTTAGAATGGCATTATCAAAAAGACAAGAAATATGTGTTTGGCAAGGAAATGGAGAAAGGAGAAATTTAATGCACTGTTGGTGGGAATGTAAACTGGTGCAACCACTATGGAAAAAAGTATGGAATTTTTCTCAAATAATTAAAAGTAGAACTACCATATGATATATCAATTCCACTTCTGGGTATTTACCCAAAGGAAAAGAAAACACTAAGTCAAAAAGATGTGTGAAAATGTGGTATATTTGGGAAGTGGAATATTATTCAGCCACAAACGGAAGGAAATCTTGCCATTTGTAACTGCATGGATAGACCCTGAGGGCATTATGTAAGTGAGATAAGTCAGACAGAGAAAGAAAAATACTGTATGATCTCACTTATATGTAGAATCTAAAACAAAACAAAATAAAACCCAAATTCACAGAGAACCGATTGGTGGTTTTCAGAAGTGAGGAGTGTGTGGGGTGGGTAAAATGGATGAAGTTGGTCAAAAGTCTAGTTATAAATAAGTTCTAAGGATATGATATACAGCATGATGGCAATAGTTAATACTACTGTATTGTATATTTGAAAGTTGCTAAGACGATATACTCTAAAAATTCTTATCACAAGAAAAAAGTTGTAACTATGTTTAGTGATAGATGTTAACTGGACTTATTGTGTTCATTTCACAATATATACAAATATTGACTTGTTCTATTGTAGAAGAAAATCCGTTGTATTCATATACACTTGCAATGTACAATCTGAAAATGAAATTAAAAACTAAAAAATTCCATTTACAATAGCATCAAAATAATATACTTAGGAATAAATTTAACAAAAGAAGTGTAAAACTTAGAAAACTATAGAAGATTTGGTGAAATAAATTTTAAAAGACTTTAGTAAATGGAAAGACATCCCAAGATTATAGATAGGAAGACTTAATATATTTTTTTCTTTTAAGTAGGCTTCATGCCCAGAGTGGAGCCCAATGCAGGGCTTGAACTCATGACCCTGAGATCAAGACCTGTACTGAGATCAAGAATCAGACGCTTGACTGACTGAGCCATCCAGGTGCCCCTCCTTTATTTTTTTTTAAGTAATCTCCACACCTGGTGTGGAGCTCAAACTTACAACCCCGAGATCAAGAGTCACATGCTCTACCAACTAAGCCAACCAGGTGCCCCTAGGAAAATTTAATATTGTTAAGATGGTAGTACTTCCCAAGTTGATCCACAGATTTGAAACAATTCTATAGAATCTCAGTTGACTTATTTGTAAAAACCGTCAAGCTGATTCTAAAATTTATATGCAAATGCAAGACACCCAGAAGAACCAAAACATTCTTGAAAAAGAAAAACAAAGTAAGAGAACTCCTACGTCTCTATTTTATTTAAGTTTTGTTTAGGGCAAGAGAGAGTGTGAGCAGGGAAGAGGGGCAGAAGGAGGAAAAGAGAGACTCTTAAGCAGGCTCCATGCTCAGCACAGAGCCTGACACAGAGCTTGATCCCACAACCCTGAGATCATGACCTGAGCTGAAATCCAGAGTCAGATGCTCAACTGACTGAGCCACCCAGGCGCCCCTTTACTTCTCTATTTAAAGTTACTGTAAGGACATTACACACTATTATATTGGTACAAGGATGGGAATGTAGATCAATGGAATAGAATTGAGAGTCCAGAAATAAACCCATGCATCTATAAGGTCAATCAATTTTGATGATTCAACTGAGAAAATTTGAGCAGGCTTTTAAAATAAATGTGCTGTAACAACAGCATAGTTGCCTGCAAAGAATAAAGTGGGACCCTTATCCCATCATATACAAAAATTAACCCCAAATGGATCAAACTGATAAATTCAAGAGCTAAAACTTTTATAAAACTTTTATAAAAGTTATAAAAGTTATAAAAACTTTTATAAAACTTTTATAAAACTCTCTGAAGGAAAACACAGGGGCAAATCATCATGGTCTCAGATTCCCAAAGGATTCTTAGATATGACATCAAAAGCATGACCAACAAAAAAATTAGATAATTTTCACTTCAAGATAATTAAATATTTTGTGCTTCAAAGGACACCATGTAGGGGTGCCTGGGTGGTTCAGTCAGTTGAGTGTCCGACTTTGACTCAGGTCATGATCTTACGGTTTGTGGGTTTGAGCCCCACATCAGGCTCTGTGCTGACAGCTCAGAGCCTGGAGTCTGCTTTGGATTCTGTGTCTCCCTCTCTCTCTACCCCTCCCCCCACTCATGCTCTTTCTCTCTCTCTCAAAAATAAACATTAAAAAATTAAAAAAAAAAAAGGACACCATCTAAGAAGTGAAAAGACATCCCATCAAATGAAAGAAAATATTTGCAAATCATATATCTATTAAGGAACTTCTATCCAGAATATACTCTTACAACTCCATAATAGACAACTCAATTTTTAAATGGGAAAGGATCTGAATAGACATTTCTATGAAACTGACATTCAACATCATTAGTGATCAGGGAAATACATATTAAAACCACAATGATATGTCACTTCACACTCAGAATGGCTATAATTTTAACAAATGGAAAAATGCAAGTGTTTTTAACATGTGGAAAAATGTAACCCTCAAACAATTGCCTGTGGGATTGTGAAACAGTGTAGCCAGTGTGCACTGTTTAGCCATTCTTCAAAAAGTTAAACATAGGGGCACCTGGGTGGCTTGGTTAAGCGTCAGACTTGGGCTCAGGTCCTGATCTTTTAGTCTATGAGCTGGAGCCGAGCCCCATGTGGGGCTCTGTGCTGACAGCTTGGAGCCTGGAGCCTGCTTCAGATTATGTGTCTCCCTCTCTTTGTGCCCCTCCCCCATTCATGCTCTGTCTCTCTCTGTCTCTCAAAAATAAATAAACATTAAAAAAGTGTGATAAAAAAAGTTAAACATAGAATTACCGTATGACTTAGCAATTCCACTCCTAGGTATATACACGAGAGAATTGAAAACATATATTCACACAAAAACTTGTACATGAATATTCATTGCAACATTACTTATAATTTCCCAAAACTAGAAACAGCTCAGAAGTTTATCAACTGATGAATGGATAAACAAAATGTATATGTTTGTGCAATAGAATATGATTCAGTAATAAAAAGGAATGAAGTACTGATACATCCTAGATTAATCTTGAAAACAGTATGCATCAGTAAATAAGCCAGACACAAATGGCTTCAAAATGTATAATTGTATTTATATGAAATGTCCAGAATAGGTAACACCATTCAAACAGAAAGTATATTTTTGGAAACTAGTGATGGAGGAAGGTGGGAATGGAGAGTGAGTGCTACAAGTACATGGTCTCTTTTTTCGATGATGAGAATATTCTGGAGTTAGATAACAGTGATGATGGCCCAACCTTGTGCATATAATAAAATCTACTGCTGAACTGTTAAATTTAAAATGAATTTCATGTTGTCTGTTATATCTCAATAAAAATTATTTACATTAATATTTGCTAAGAATAAACATAGAGATGATTCCAGAATTAGACCTACACATACATAGTTAATTGATTTTTTTTTTTTTTACAAAGTTGATGTATTCATTTCCTATTGTTGTAACAATTTACCATAAACCTAGTGGCTCAAGACAACACATAGTTATCTCATACTTCTTTAGGTTAAAAGTCTGAAATGAGTTTCACTGCTTAAAGTCAACGGTTGACATGGCTGCATTCTTTTCTGGATGCTCTAGAAGAGAATCAGTTTCCTTCCTTTTCCAGCTTTGAGAAATTCTGCATTCCTCAGCTCATGGCCTCCTTTTCAAATCCAGTAATGACTGAGTCTTCCCTCACACCACTCTGACACTGACACTTACGCCTTCCTCTTCCCCATTTAAGGACCCTGTGATTACACTCGGCCCAACCATATAATTCAGGACAACTCCCTATTTTAAAGTCAGCTAAATATCAACTTTTCATCCCCACTGCCATGTAACAACGGGTTCCAGGAATTCAAATGTGGACATTTTGGGGAGCCTAATATCTTGCTTACCATAGACATTAAGGTAATTCAACAAACTGTCAGCAAATAGCTTAGAACAACTGGATTTCCATATGGAAAAGTATTTTTTATTATTACCTCATGCCATACACAATAATGAACTTCAAGTGGACCATAGATCTAAAAGATAAAAAATAAAACTATAAAACCTTTCGAACAAACACAGGAGAATAACACTGGGATAGGCAACGTTGTCTTAGAAAGAACACAAAGAGCATAAAGCATTAAAGAAAAGAGGTGATAAATTAGATTCTATCAAAAGTAAAATTACTTTTTGAAAGACACTATTAAGAAATTGAGAAAGGCAAGCCTTAGGCAGGGAGAAATATTTACAATATGTATGTCTGACAAAAGACTTTCATCAAAGTATATAAAAACTACTACAACTCAATAATAAAAACACAACCAATTTTTAAATGGAAAAAAATTTAAGATGTCACAAAAGAAATAAAAGAACCGTTAATAAGTGTATGAATATGCTGAAATCCATAGTCATCAGAAAATGCAAATCAAACCACAATTTGATGCCACAATTTGAACCCTCTCAAATGGTTACAATTAAACAGACTGACAATAGCAAATATAGAAGGGATGTGAGATGTGAAACAACTGGAACTTTTCATATACTTCTGGTGAGAATGTAAAATGGTACAACTTTGTAAAACAACTTGGCAGTTTCTTTTAAAATTAAACATACACTAATCATATAATCCACCAATTCCACTCCTACATATTTCCCAATATAAATGAAAACATACGTTTACCAAAAGATTTGTACACAAATACTTCATAACAGATTTATTTATATTAGCCAATATGGAAACAACTCAAAAGTGCATAAACCCGCCAATGGTTACACAAATTCAGATATACGATGTCTACATTTGTTCAAACTCATCAGATTGTTCACTTACAATGAGTGCATGTTATTGCACCTAAATTGTAACTCGGTAAAGTTGATTTAAAAAAAAAATGCACATAAGGGAGCCTCGCTGGCTCAGTCAAAAGAGCACACAACTCTTGATCTCAGGGTCATGAGTTTGAGCCCCACATTGGATATAGAGATTACTAAAAACAAACTTTTTAAAAGTATGCACATAAATAAATATAATTAACAAACCATAAAATTAACTCTTAAGTTGTACAAGTTAGTCACTTTTAGCACATCCATAGAGTTTGTATGACTATCTTCATCATCTAATCCAAGAACATTTTATCACCCCAAAAAGAAACCCTACACCTATCAGCAATCACTCCCAATTCCTCTTAACCCTGCCAACCCTAAGTAACTTGAATTTACTCTTTGTATCTACAGATTTGCATATTCTAGGCATTTTTTATAAATGAAATGTGGTCTTCTGTGACTGGCTTATTCACCTAGAATAATTTTTTCAAGGGCCATCTGTGTTGTGGCATGTTTTTTTTATTGCCAAATAATACTCTGTTGTAAGGATATAACACTTTCTTTATCCATTCATCTGTTTACAGGCATTTGGGTTGTTTCCACTTTTGGCTATTGTGAATAATGCTGCAATGAACAATTGTGTATAGGTTTTTGCATGAATGTACATTTCCAATTTTCTTGGATCTATGTATAGGACTGGAATTACTGGGTCATACAGTAACTCTATGTTTAATACTGGCCTCAAATAATGAGTTGGGGAGTGTTTAATGTAATAGCCTTTAAGAACTTATTTTGTGTAAGCTTTACACATGTTTTCTTAATCCATATGACACTCCTGAAAAAAAAAATACTGTGTTCAAGATTTTTGATGATGTAGAATATGTTGTGCACACAGCACACATCATTAGTTCAAGGTCATAGATGGTAGTTTTCAGGACTAGGATTTGAATCTCAGGCTTGTCATGATCTGAAGCATACAATTTTCATAACAAGCCATTTTATTTCACACTTTACTTTCTTCCTCTTAGTTCTTTTCTACCCTCATCTCTGTAATAGCTGCACCCGTATACTCTACGGCCCTACAGAATTCTCATGAAAACTCTGTTCCACCAAGTCCTACTTATTTTACTTTATTTCCTTCATCCTCTTCCACTCATAACAGGCTCAGCCAAAACTTTAGTGTCTTTTTTTTATTTGGTTTGTTTTTAGCTGTTTTTACATTTTAATATCCATCCTCTTTTTTTTCTTTTTTCTATTAGGAATAAGTAGGTGGGAGAGGGACAGAGAGAGAGGGAAAGAGAGAATCCCAAGCTGGCTCCCTGCTATCAGCCTGGACCCCCACTTGGGCTCTACCTCACCAACAAGAGATCATGACCTGAGCTGAAATCCAGAGTTGGAGGCTTAACCCACTGAGCCACGCAGGCACCCCTGACAGTTTTGTTTTTAAGGTTAACATATACAAGTCCCAAAAAAGTCTTGGGTGAGGCTCCTCTCTTCACTGTGGTGAAGTTCAGTCATGTAAGACACTCTACATGGGAGGCAGTCTCACCCTTTCCACCTCTAGACTACATTTCCCAGAAGTTCTTTCGGCTCTAATCAACTTCCGTGGGAACCCAGCAACCTTTTTCTATTTTTAGGAAATATGTGGCTCCCAGGGACTGGCAAGCTCCATGGAGGAAGCTTATCTCCAGGATATGTGGGCTGTGTCCTGTGGGAGCCTAACCTGGAGACTGAGCGTGGATCTGGACGGCCCCTTGATGCGATATGGAGAGGGGAGCAAGGATATTGGCTTCACCCAGGTTTTTGCGCCTGCAGGAAATCGAAACACCAGGCGCCATCTTGTCTGAGCAGACTCCTTCCGGACTACATTTCCCAGAGGCCTCGCAGGAGCAGGGCCGCTCCTTCACTCGCTTGCCCGACCGTCGGCCTCCCGGGAAGGGTAACTGCAAGGTGAGCGGCCTAAGTTTTGGGGGGCTCCACCAGGCTGCGCAGATGCGTCCGTAGGTTGACCGGGGCAACCTGAAGGTGCGGTCTGGGCGGGTCCGTAGTCTCGGCAGGTGTGACTTGGTGGGACTAGGGGAAGGGGCAAGAGGAACAGGATTCCATGTGTACGACTGTGACCTTATGTGACTGTGCGGCGTTCTGTGTAGGGGTGTGATTGTCTCTGTGGTGGGTGTGTCATTGCGACTGACCATGCGCGGACCTCTGTTTGCAGGTGTAACTGGAGATGTCAGTTGTAAATGTGTGGTTCTGACTGTGCTGCTCTGTGTGTCGGTGTGGCTGTCCCCATGGTGGGTCTGTGATAGTGTGCGTTCGTTTTGTGTGACATTGTGTGTAGGAGGTGGGGAGTGTACAGAACTTGTGATTATGCGACTATGACTGTTGCCTGAGGGGTGTATGTGTATGTGTGGTTGTGGTTTATGAGCGTTAGCAAAACTAAGCCTACTGCATATCTGTGACTATGTGAGGATGTGTAAGTATGAGCATGTAATTTTTTGTGGCACCGTGTGTGCAGTTGGAGGGTGCCTGTCATTGTTGCCAGGGTGGCAGTGTGCGTTGTCCCAGTGGTTGTGTGAGGTCAAGACAAGATTTTGGTCTTGGACAGCAGAGGCTTCTCCCCTTCTGACATGCTCAGACTGGAATGCTCCCAACAGCATAGACTCTGATCTCTCTCCATGAGTGGTAGGTGTGAGTCCAGAGCTACTACTGCTCTGGTCGTTTGGGCCACAAGGAAGGCCTGGCATCTCATGATTCCTTTCTACTTCCTCAGCTCTGCTCTTCTCAGGTAGGTCCCCAGAGGAAGAAGGAGGAATGGCTGTTGACCAAGCCAAATAAAAGGTGCGATGAGGTTTACTTTTTGCTTTTCTTCTGGTTGGCCTTGTTTAACATAGACTCATCAAGTGACCTGGTTCCTACAAATTCTCATTAAAGAAAATGATGAGATGCTGTAGGGTGGGCACACAATCCCAGTATTCTCCATCATTTCCGTCTACATAGTGTTCACATATTAATTTAGAAAATAGCTCCATTTCTCCTATGTATTAAGCTTTTGCTTCTTTTAAACACACACACACACACACACACACACACACACACACACACACACACCATGATAAAAGAATTTGGAAAATGGAAAGTTACAGAGAGCAAAAGTAAGCTCCTACTACCCAGATATAAATATATATATTTTCATCAATTTCCTCCTAATACATTTCCTTATGTACATACAGTATACATTATTTTCAAGATTGGAATCTCATAGTATTCATCATTTCATATCTTATGTTTTCAGGAAAAATTTATAGCTGTTATATAGTTAGTTTTTCCTTTGTTAAAAATTCCTAAATATTAGATACACAAAAGTGCTTAAAATATAGACATTTTAAGAAGTAATTATAAAGGGCACCTCTAATATAACAGGAACCTGTGTCAGCCCTCCAGTAGCCTCTATTAGTCCTGCCCCAAGAATAAACTTCTTTTCACCTCTTTAAGTAACTCTGACTTTGGTGATAATGTATTTTCTTATTGATGTTTAAAAACAAAAAAAAGTTTACCTCATATCTACACATCCTTAAGCAATATAGTCTAGGTTTTCCTTTTTAACTTTATAGAAATTAATTCTGCTGGGTAGTGTTGTTTTGAGTCTTGTTTTTCCTCACAATATTGTATTTCTTAGATTTACCCTTATTGTTATACCACAGCTATATGTTTAGATATTGGTTGTTTCCTGTTTGGGGTTGATTTGAAAGGGCTGCTCTACACATATTTTTATAAGTACTCTGGTGCACATATGCATGCTTTCCTAGGGTATAAACATACAAATGGAATTGCTAAGCCAAAGGATATGTGTATATCTTCAAATTTACTAGATAATACTGAGCTGGTTTTCAATATGGTTGTACCAGTTAAATTCCTACCAGCAGTTTATAAACATAGTCATCTGTTTTCTCTCTAATACCTTGGCATTTTAATTTTTTTCTCTGCAGATACGAAGGTATATCATATTGTTTTTTGTTTTTTTTAATTTTTTTTTTTCAACGTTTATTTATTTTTGGGACAGAGAGAGACAGAGCATGAACGGGGGAGGGGCAGAGAGAGAGGGAGACACAGAATCGGAAACAGGCTCCAGGCTCTGAGCTATCAGCCCAGAGCCTGACGCGGGGTTCGAACTCACGGACCGCGAGATCGTGACCTGGCTGAAGTCGGACGCTTAACCGAATGCGCCACCCAGGCGCCCCTATCATATTGTTTTTAAGGTATAAAATACATTACAAAAGTAGAGAAATCAAAGAATATATGACTTGATGAATTTTTTTAAGTAAGCATATTCATTTAACCAGATCCCAAATCAGATTAGGAAATAGAACGTTACCAGCATTCTAGAAGCCTGATTCTTGTCCCACCCATTCACTACTCACCTCTCCCAAATATAACCATTATTCTATCTTTCTATCTTCTACAGCCATAGATTAATTTTCCCTGTTCTGGAATTTTATATAAATAGTACCACACAATTTGTGCTTGGCTTTTTTTGTTTAACATTTTATTTCACATGTAATATGAATGTAATATGTAATAATATTATGTAGTATGAATATGCAAGATTCATCCATGTTGCTTCATGTAGTTGTGGGTCATTCATTATTATTGCTGTTTAAAATTACATTGTATGAATAGAACACAATTTATCCATTCCATTATTGATTGGCATTTGAGTTATTTTCAAGATTTCAGATTGGGTCTATTATGAACAAGGCTACTCTGAATATTCTTGTACATGTCTTTTGGTACACATGTGAATGCACTCTGTTGGGTATATCCATAAGAGTGCAATATTTGTGTTGTAGGTTATGCATATATTCAGCTTTAAAATACACTGATAGTTTTCTTAAAAGATTTTTATCAATTTACACTCTCACTTCATTGTATGAGAACCGACTTTAGAACAGAAGCTTTGTTAGAAAGAAAAATCGTTTATAATAAAAAGGTCAGTCAACCAGTAAGATATTACACTCCTAAATGTACATACCATTGTAAAATGTTTCAAATATATTTGACAGAACTAAAAGATGTAGTTGGACAAATCACAATCATAGTAGGGGATATTTAGCACTTTTCTCACTTTTCACAGCACTTCTCACTGACAGAACAATCAATATAAAACCAGTAAAGTTGTATAATATTGGAACAGCGTAATTGACAAATGACCTACTTGACATATGTGGAACAATGTACCTTACAACTGCAGTATACATTATTTTCAGATGCATGAGATATTTATCTAAACCGATCATATGCTGGACCATAAAGGGAATCTCAATAAATGTTAAAGGACTGAAATAATACTGTATGTTTTCTTTTTAAAATTTTTTAAAAAGTTTATTTACCTTTTTTTTGAGACAGAGAGAGTGAGTGGGGGAAGGGCAGAGACAGAGAGGGAAACAGAAAATCTCAAGCAGCCTCTGTTCTGTCAGCCTATAGCCCAACACGGGGCTCAGTCCCACAAACCATGAAATCATGACCTGAGCTGAAACCAAGAGTCAGACACTTAACCAACTGAGCCACCGAGGTGCCCCCATACTGTATGTTTTCTGATCAGAGTGGAATTCGGCTAGATGTCAGTAACAAAAAGATGCCTAGAAATATCCGCAATATTTGGGATTTAAGCAATGTATTTATAAATAACAAGTGACCCAAAGAAGAAATTGCAATGGAAATTAAAAAATATTGTTAACTGTACGACAACGAAAATATATCACAATGTGTGGTGTTGCTAAAGCTGAACCTGAGGAAAATATATAGATCTGCTAGTAAAGAACATTGAAAAATTAGTGATCTAACTCAAGATGTTAAGAAAAAGTATACTAAAACCCAAAGTAAGCAAAAAATGGGAAATAATAAGAATTAGAACTCAAATAAAAATTTATGTATATTGAAATACGAAATGAATGTAGAATAGAGAAAATTAATAAAGCCAAAAATTTTGTTTTTGGAATTAATAAAACTGATAAGCCTCTAGAAAAATGTAAAGAAAAAAAAAGAAATAAGACACAGATTACCAACTCAGATGGGAGAAAGGCTGAGTTCTCACTTAATTCTTGGTTCATACCTGGGACTTAGTTGCACAATATAAGATGATTAGAACCTGAGCCTGGTGATCATCGTGCTGAGTCCCTTTTTATACTTCATCAGACATGTAAATTTCTGCTTTTAATACAGATTTCTATTGGATGTGATGTGTGTTTAAAGTTTTGCATGGTCTGCAATGTCATCACAGCTCATTGTCCTGTAATGAAGATGTACTGGGCTAGGCTAGGTGTTCTTAAAAAGAACTAAATCTTCCTAATTAATATCACTATTTAATTATTCGGGGTTTAATTTTGTTAATAAAATGTTTATTTCATAGGTGATAATAAGAATTGAGTTTGCAGTGAGCTCTCATTTGGGACATTCAGCTTATTATTTTATCCTACCTTATTTCTACTTGGATTTGTGCGTGCCCACTTGTGCCGACTAACTGTGAAGTACCCTCTATCCAGGGTTATTGTGTGAGGCCACAGGTGTGATGGGTCCTTCCTGGTGTCAGTACAGTTTTTCCTATTTCGTTTTTTGGAAGGTGGGAGGGGCAGAGGGAGAAAGAGAGAGAATCTTAAGCAGGCTCCATGCCCAGCGTGGAGTGCGATATGAGGCTCCATCTCACAACTATGAAATCATGACCTGAGCCAGAATTATGAGTCAGTCACTCAACTGACTGAATCACCTAGGCACCCCAGTTTTTCCTATTTCTAAGGCTGTTTTTTTTTCAAAGTTCCTTGAGTCTATACCTTTCAGATTATATAGGTGGAAACAAGCACTTATACCAGAAATATAAATAATAAGATGAGAAAGAATACACATACCTATAATCACTCACTAATTATGGCTAGTTAAAAATTTTTTTATTCACTCTCTTTTGTGCACTTTATATTTTTCTCTCACATGTTATTATGGACTTAAAGCATTTTTCAATGTTTTAATCAACTGTTGGTTGTAGTAGACTCCATCATAATACAAGGAGGAGTGGCAGGAGAGGTATTCCTAGTATATTGTATAAATTTTCACTATGTGGCCAAAGAGGGCCCCCTTTAGGAGTCTTTTTTATTTAACTTTTATTTATTAAGTAATCTCTACCTGCAGTGTAGGGTTTGAACCCCCAACCCTGAGATCAAGAGTTGCATGCTCTACTGATGGAGCCAGCCAGGCTCCCCTTAGGAGACTCTTAAAGGGAATCCTTTCAGCAGAGCACCTGATACTTTGAGAGTATCATCTTTTGGCAACAGCAGCAGCAGCAGCAGCAGCAGCAGCAGCAGAACATGCCAATTTTTTTTCTGTTCTAAGACATGGAGTCAGCTACTATTCAGGAACCCTCTTTTCTTTTTTCTTCACTTCTCTCCTTTCCTACTTGGAATTGAATAAAAGACCAAATGCAAAGACTCTCTTATACCTGAGAGTTTATGTTGAGCAAAAGTGCTGCTATTGTTGGGCTACTTTAAGTGGCGCCAGAGCTCAAAAGTTTTTTTTTTTTTTTAATTTTTTTTCAACGTTTTTTATTTATTTTTGGGACAGAGAGAGACAGAGCATGAACGGGGGAGGGGCAGAGAGAGAGGGAGACACAGAATCGGAAACAGGCTCCAGGCTCCGAGCCATCAGCCCAGAGCCTGACGCGGGGCTCGAACTCACGGGCCGCGAGATTGTGACCTGGCTGAAGTCGGACGCTTAACCGACTGCGCCACCCAGGCGCCCCTCAAATGTTTTTTTAAGGTTTAGTTAGTGTTCACATTGATTTTTTTTTTTTTTTGGCTTTCTTGTGGTAAGTCATTTTTTCAACCTTCAAAACTTTCTCATACTTTGATAGATTATTGGGGGCAAGAGGTTAGCAGTTAATTGAGGAAGTAATTAAATTTGAGATATTTCCCCAAGAAATGTCTATTATGGAATAGAATTTTTATTAAAAATTTTTTTTTAAATGTTTATTTATTTTTGAAGGAGAGAGAGAGGGACAGTGTGATGGGGGAGGGGCAGAGAGAGAGGGAGACACAGAATCTGAAGCAGGCTCCAGGCTCTGAGCTGCCAGCACAGAGCCTGACACGGGGCTCGAACTCACAAACTGCAAGATCATGACCTGAGCCGAAGTCGGACGCTTAACCAACTGAGCCACCCAGGTGCCCAAAATTTGCTTTTTTAAAATGATCAAACAAGACTTAAATTTTATATTCAGGTGGGCACCTTCTTCCTCAGGAAAGAAGCTATGGGCACAACAGGTACGTGCCCCTGTTAAATATTAGCTTCATTACACAGTGATTGAAAACTCCAATGGTGACTCTGTAACTTCATAAGACTATTAACTTTCCTTATGACTCTATTTACCTAAAAATTAGCAGTCACAAGAGTAGGAGAGTTAGAATACAGATAGTATTTTTTCAAGATTAGCACTCAGTGTTTTGAGCAGGTTTACTCTGGATTAAAGTAATATCGGTTGTACAGGTGAAAAAATGAACTGAATGCCTGGAGTTTACTAAAGAGAATCGAGATTAGTGTCAGTCTCCCCAGTTTTATTGGGCCTATGCCCTTTCTGTCTTAATTACTTCCATCATCCCTTCTTCCAGCCAAAACCATGCAAAGATGTGCTGGTTCCCCTGTCCCATCAGCCATTCAGAATATTCATACCACCCTCAATTTCCTTGTCCTTAATAGGAAATAAAGTTATTGCCTCTTCCAACATGAATGGGAATGCCTTGGGGAAAGTAATGGACTGTCGTGGAAATTACATTAGGAAAGCATTCTAAAGAACTGGGTTCTTTTTTTTTTTTTTTCAATATATGAAATTTATTGTCAAATTGGTTTCCATACAACATCCAGTGCTCATCCCAAAAGGTGCCCTCCTCAATACCCATCACCCACCCTTCCCTCCCTCCCACCCCCCATCAACCCTCAGTTCTCAGTTTCAAGAACTGGGTTCTTAAAAGCTAACTTCACTCAGCATCTTTAGTCATAAGGAAAATGTAAATTAAAACCACAGTGAGATGCCACTTCATAGCTACAAGGACGCCTATGATGAAAAAGAGATAATAACAAGATGAAGATTTTGAGAAATTGCTGGTGGAATGCAACATGGTTCAACTTCTTTAGAAAACAGTTTGGCAGTTCTTCAAAAAGTTAAACAGTTGCCATATGATTTAGCAGTCCCATTTCTAGGTATATACTCAAGAGAACTGAAAACATTTATTCACACAAAAACTTGTCCATGAATGTTCATAGCAGCATTACTCACTATAGCCAAAAAGTGGAAATAATCCAAATGCCCATCAATTGATGAATTCATAAACAAAATGTGATATATCCATACAATGGAATGTTATTCAGCAATAAAAAGGCATGAAGTTCTGATAACATTCTATAACATGGATATAAAAACATGCTACATGAAAGAATCGAGTCACAAGAGGCCACATATCATATGGTTCCATTTATATGAAATGTCTAGAATAGGCAAGTCCATTGAGGCAGAAAGTGGATTGGTGTTTGCTCAGGGCTGGTGAAGGAGGGGAAAATGGAGACTGTAAATGGGGTTTCTTTTAGGGGAAATGAAGATGTTCTAAAATTAGATTGTGATATACTAAAAGACATAGAATTTAAAATTTTTAAATGATTGACTTAATACAGTATGTTGAAGATTATCTCAATAAAACTATTAAAACAAAAATTACAGCTAACCTAAAATTAGTGGAGGAGAGTCTGGATTGGCTATGACTTGATAATTATTGAAGCTAATGGGTATATGGAGGGTTTTCATACTATTTAAACTCTACTTTTGTGTATGTTTGGAAACTTCTGTATTAAAAAGTTAAAAAAAAAAAAAAACCTCCAGAAATCATTATTGTGCTATATGCTAACTTGGATTAAATTAAAAATTAAAGTTAAAAGAAAAAAAAAAAGCAAAACTAACTTAAGGCCTAATGGTGAAATACCAGAAATATTCACAATAAAATCAGGGAGAAAGCAATTTCAGCAGTTATTATTTAACCTTTTTTGTTTTTTTTCTAAATCCATTAGAAAACTAGTACTCCATAGGAAATAACTAAAACACAATTGCTTTATTTTTTTCCTATAACTTCTAGTATCACGCTTCTCTAGGCCAGTTCATTTTCTGCCTATGGATAAGTGTTTCATTTATGGTTGGATAATAAACAGTCCTCTGGTTTCTTTCAGTCCAAAAATGGGTCTCATTTTAGTAATTAGAATGTTCATTTCACTGTACTAATCAATGCTGTGAACTTTTAAAAAAATTTAACCTCTTGGGGTGCCTGAGTAGCTTGGTTAAGCATCTGACTCTTGATTTTGGCTCAGGTCAAGATCTCATGGTTCATGAGATTGAGCCCTACCTCTTGGGGCTCCTCATGAGGCTCTGCATGGAGTCTGCTTAAGATTCTCTCTCTCTCCCTCTCTTTCTTCCCCTCCCCTGCTAGCACATGTGCTCTCGCTCTCTCAAAAAAAATAAAGATAAAACTTTAACCTCCAGGCTCCTTGAACTGGAAGCTTCCAGTGAAAAAGCTTGATGATTGCTTCTCTTTTTCCTCTGTCACACTAGACAACTCCTTGAAGTAGGAAGCAGCAAAAAGAGAGGAAAAGAAAAATCTTAATTGTATGGATGCTTATTCTCTGTTGCTTTGGGCCATGTTCAGATCTGCCTACTCCTTTTTTTTTTTTTTTTTTTTAATGTTTTATTTATTTAAGAGAGAGAACACAAGCAGGGGAGGGGCAGAGAGAGAGGGGGACAGAGGATCCAAAGTGGGCTGTGCCCTGACAGGGTGATAGCAGTGAGCCTGATGCAGGGCTTGAAGATCTCTCAAACCATGAGATCTTGACTTGACCCGAAGTCAGACGCTCAAACAACTGAGCCACCCAGGCACCCCACATCTGCCTACTTCTAAGGAGAGGGCAATGGCTCTACTCCAGGTAGCTGCTTACAGTTCCTACATTCAGGCTTTGGGCATCAGTCCTCCATGGAGCTCTTCTCTAGAGCTGGAAATCCTTTTGGTAGGTTTAGAATAAACCTAGACCTTTGCCCACTCCTACTGTGGGGCCCATATCTAGTCCCAAGAGGGTATCAGGCCCCACAGTCTTTGTGCTTCCTAAACTCTGGAACATAAGGAAAGTTTTCCCAAGAACTCCTGTCACATTCTACTTGGAACCCTGGTGGCACTTGGGTCCTACTTTTCTGTCCTTGTGAGGTAGGAGAAATAACAGAGCACAGCAGTGCTTTCCAGAAATAGATCTTTCTCTCAAAGACAGCCTTCTCTCATACATGCTCCAATCTCCGAAATACCTTTAGAATAGATGTTGAATTGAACCAAAGGCACACAATCAGTTTGCAGCCAGCTCCTTTTGCAGGACACATAAGATGGACAGGGTTCTCACTGTGGAATGGAGAGTTTCATGGTCCCTGTTGTCTTGTTCTTCTTCTCCAGGGCTTCTCCTAAACTGGGAATGAGAGAGGCATAGTTTAACATCCTATTACAGACTGAAAACTAATACAAACAATAAGAGAATTCAAAAAGGTACACAGTCAATATCCAGAAATGAATAGAACTTTGTATACTTAAAAATAGATGGAAGATACATTGGAAAAAGTATAACAATAAGTAAATAACAATGTATATATATAACATTTATATATAACATAATAAATATAGGGGCGCCTGGGTGGCTCAGTCAGTTGAGCATCCAACTTTGGCTCAGGTCATGATCTCAGTTTGTGAGTTTGAGCCCCATGTCGGGCTCTGTGCTGATGGCTTGGAGTCTGGAGCCTGCTTCAGATTCTATGTCTCCCTCTCTCTCTGCCCCTCTGCCGCTCGCTCTCTCTCTCTCAAAAATAAATAAACATTATAATATAAATATGTAATTTTAGATAAATATTGTGTTCGTTAATTTATATACTTATAATTATTATATTACATGTGCATTAATTACTATACTTACAATGTATACATATAATTAATAGCAGGCACAAAAATAGTATAAAATACCCAGGAATATCTGAAAAAGAAGTGAGCATGATACATATGGAGAAAACTTCATTGTTCCTGAAGGACACAAACATTGACTTGAGTAAATTGAAAAGTATTCCGTGTTCTAGGAAAGCAAGACTCAAAATCATAAAGGTGTCAAAACTCCTTAAAGTTAACGCATTCATTTTATGCAGCCCCAAGAAAAATACCAGTACCTTTTTTTTAAAATGATTTATGCTCATATGGGAAAGTAAGTCAGAATATCACGAAACTTTTGGAAGAGATGAGTAATGAGGGGTTATTTTTAAATTTTTATTTATATTTATTTATTATTATTACTTTTTAATGTTTTAACATTTATTTATTTTTGAGAGACAGAGAGAGCGCAGGAGCAGGGGAGGGGCAGAGAGAGGGAGACACAGAATCCCAAATAGGCTCCAGGCTCTGAGCCATCAGCACAGAGCCCGATGTGGGGCTTGAACTCACGAACCATAAGATCATGACCTGAGCCAAAGTCGGACGCTCAACCAACTGAGCCACCCAGGCGCCCCTATTTATATTTATTTTTTAATTTTTTTAGAGAACGTGTGCAGGTGGGGAAGAGGGGCAGAGAGAGAATCTTTTTTATAAGTTTATTTATTTTTGAGAAAGAGAGAGCACAAGCAGGGAAGGGGCAGGAGAGAGGGAGACACAGTATTTGAAGTAGGCTCCAGGCTCTGAGCTGTCAGCACAGAGCCCAGTGCGGGACTCAAACCCATCAACCGTGAGATTATGATCTGAGCCAAAGTTGGATGCTTAACCGGTTGAGACACCCAGGGGTCACATAGAATCTGTCTTTTATGGATTTTTTTAACGTTCATTTATTTTTGAGACAGAGAGAGACACAGCATGAATGGGGGAGGGTCAGAGAGAGAGGGAGACACGGAATCTGAAGCAGGCTCCAGGCTCTGAGCTGTCAGCACAAAGCCTGACGCAGGGCTCGAACTCACGGACTGCGAGATCGTGACCTCAGCTGAAGTCAGATGCTTAACCAACTGAGCCACCCAGGCGCCCCTTTTATGGATTTTTTTTTAAAAAGTTTATGTATTTTGAGAGAGAGAGCATGAGCTGGGGGCAGGCAGAGAGAGAGAGAGAGAGAAAATCACAAACAGGCTCCATGCTATCAGTGCAGAGCTCGACATGGGGCTCAGTCTCACCAATTGTGAGATCATGACCTGAGCTGAAATCAAGAGTAGGATGCTTAACTGACTGAGGCACCCATATGCCCCCATTTATTTTTAATCTAGACAGTCTGGCTTCAGGGTGTCCAAGGTTTTTTGTTTTTTGTTTTTTAAAGACTTTATTTTTTTTAGAGCAGTTTTAGGCTTATAATAAAATCAAGAGGAAGGTACAGAGTTTTCCCACATATGCCCAAAGCCTCCTCGTTCATTATCAACATCCCCCACCAAGTACATTTAGTACAACTGACGAACCTACACTGACACCCCATGATCATCCAAAGTTCATAGTTCAGATTATGGTTCATTCTTATACATTCTGTGGGTTAGGACAAATGCATAATGACATGTATCCATCATTATAGTATCGTACAGAGTGTTTCAGTGCCCTCCAAGTCTTCTGTGCTCTACTTATTCATCCCTCTCCCAGTCCCTGGAAACCACTGTTCTTTTTGCTATCTCCATAGTTTTGCTTTTTCCAGATTGTTATATAGTTTGAGTCATACTGTAGCAGGATTCTTGCACAGAGTCGTAACACTGAGGCTTTTCTTTCCAGGAAGCAACTTTACTCCTGCAGGCACTGCTCAGTTGGGTTCATATCCAAAGAACTGAGCCCCAAATGCCACGTGCCGCAGTTTTTTAATATATTTTTACTTTTTGTCTCCCATATATGGTAACACACAAACATGTAGTGTGATTAAGTGGTCTCATGTTACAAGGTCATTAGGGATGTTGTGAAGTACAGGAATAGCAAGATTGCCTTGAGGGGTTTTTTTTCTTTCCTTAGGAAGGGGACCTACCACAATACAGTCTGAGCCATTTTTCATATTGGCTTCTTTTACTTAGTAGTATGCATCTAAGCTGCCTTTATATCTTTTCATGGCTCTATAGCTCACTTCCTTTTATAACTGAATGATACTCTGTTGTCTGGATATGCCACAGTTTATTTAACCATTCACCTCCTAAAGGTTCCAAGTTTTGGGAATTAGTTATCAAGCTGCTATAAATATCTGTGTGCAAGTCTTTGTGTGGACATAAGTTTTCAGCTCCTTTGGGTAAATATTATGAAGCGTGATTGCTGGGTCATATGATAAGAGGATGTTTAGTTTTGTTAGAAACTGTCAAACTGTCTTACAAAGTGGCTGTACCATTTTACGTTCCCACCAGCAATGAATGAGAGTTCCTGTTGCACCTCACCAGCATTTGGTGTTATCAGGGTTCTGGATTTTGGCCATTCTAATAGGTATGTAATGGAAGCAGCCTTTTATTGAGACATATTTTAAAATTACACACGACATAGTTTTTAAATTATAGTAAATAGAGAGTGTGATGCTGGCCAAAGAATAAGGATGGATCACTGAATCAAAATAGAACCACAAATAAATCCAAACATGTATCATCTATAATAATGGCATAGCATTTAAATCAATGCTGTAGTCACCTGCTGTGAGGCTCACTTTTCCCCCTCCTTGTTTCAACATATCTGAAGTCAGGATATATCTTATACAGTTTTTTTTTCTTTCTTAGTGGCATAGAAAATAATAGTGAATTTTAAGTCAGATATATTATTCACATGTGACTTTGATACACTTGGGTAGCCAGCCTCTTCTGTGAGAGAAATTAAGTAGGATTCTTAACTGATATATCATAAATTTATAATCTTATACTGTAGTCTTTTATTAAATAATATTATACCAAAATAAAATAATAGTTGATTAAAGACCTAAGTGTTGAAAAGCGTTAAAAAAAAGGAGTTAAAAAAAATTTTTTTTATGTTTTCTTTTTGAGAGACAGAGCACAAGTGGGGGCAGAGAGAGAGAAGGAGACACAGAATCTGAAGCAGGCTCTAGGCTCTGAGCTGTCAGCACAGAGCCCAATGCGGGGCTTGAACTCACGAACTGTGAGATCATGACCTGGGCCCAAGTCGGATGCTTAACTGGCTGAGCCACCCAGGTGCCCCTAAAAAAGAGAAGTTTATATAAATATGCATAAGTCAGAAAAATTTTCTTACCCAAAAGCTATGAAAGTTGACACTTTGACTGTTTTGCATGATAAAAACACATAAGCAAAATTAATTGTTTTTTTAAGAGCTATAGGGGAAGAATGACGAGTGCCTTTGTGTATGGTGGGGGTGGGGGGTTGTCTTGGGGAGGTGGAAGTTGACAGACTATCTTGGGCTTGGGAAGTAAGACTTGATTAGGTAAGTCTTAGTCCTTCTGATCGAAGCATACTGTGTTCTTGGCCAAACAGTATCATTTGGGTAAATGTGCCAGGGGACCTGAGTGAGGGCTGCAGAGGAGGGATCTGCTCAGGCAGGTCACACAGCAGCTGTGTCTTGGGTTCAGAGCAACATCACTGAGGTGGGACAAAGTCTGGCCTGAATCATGTGGCTGAGGCAAGAACCTGGGTTAATCGGATGAAGGAGAGGAAATCTCAGTCTATATTCTTTTGAATCCACTAGCCAGGATCTATCATACTGTAGCTAAAGCTGGGGCTTCTGGGATTGAAGGAGTCGGATTTATCCCATACTCCCACTAACCACAGTTATAAGACCCAGAGTAGTCAACTGAAAGCTGGAAAGCCAGTGTGATTTCTACAGCATTCTTTGCTTCCTCAGCTCTGCTTTCTCAAAACACTATCCTTTCTCAGGAAAACAGCCCCAAGGAGAACTGATCCTCTCCTGCAATACTGAAAGAAAGCCATGGCCCAGGTAAGTTGATGCTTTTTCTTTCCTGACATTTAGTTTCAAAAAAAAAAAAAAAAAAAAATGTTTTAATGGTCATGTATTTGTTTTCCTACTCCTGACATTTCTAGCTATCAGGTTTGCCCTGCAGGATCCTTGGTCCCCTTTTCTCCTCAGTCTAACAGATAATCCTTTACCATTCTTTTTTTTTTTTTTTAATAATGTTTTTAACATTTATTTATTTTTTGAGAGACAAACAGAGACAGCATGTAAGTAGGGGAGGGCAGAGAGAGAGGGAGACAGAATCTGAAGCAGGCTTCAGGCTCTGAACTGTCAGCACAGAGAATGATGCAGGGCTCAAACCCACAAACCATGAGATCATGACCTAGGCTGAAGTCGGACGCTTAACCAACTGAGCCACCCAGGTGTCCCAGTCCTTTACTATTATTTTTTTAAAATTTTTTAAAATGTTTATTTTTGAGAGAGAGAGAGACAGAGTGTGAACAAGGGAGGAGCAGAGAGAGAGGGAGACACAGAATCTGAAGCAGGCTCCAGGCTCTGAGCTGTCAGCACAGAGCCCAACACGTGGCTCCAACTCAAAAACCGCGAGATCATGACCCCAGTCAAAGTCAGATGCTTAACCGACTGAGCCACTCAGGTGCCCCACCAATCCTTTACCATTCTTAAGTGCCCCCTATTTTTAATTTTTTGAGGAACTTCCATACTGTTTTCCACAGTGACTACACCAGTTTGCATTCCTACCAACAGTGCAAGAGAGTTCCTTGTTCTCCATATCCTTGTCAACACTTGTGATTTTTTTGTTTTTGATTATAGCCATTCTGACAGGTGTGGGGAGGTGATATCTTATTGTAGTATTGATTTGCATTTCCTTGATGATGAGTGATGTTGAGCATCTTTTCAATGTGTCTGTTGGTCATTTGTATGTCATCTTTGGAGAAATGTCTGTTCATATCTTCTGCCCACTTTTTAACTGGATTATTTGTTTTTTGGGGTATTGAGTCAGAGCAGTTCTTTATATATTTTGGATACTAACCCTTTATCGGATATGTCATTTGCAAATATCTTTTCCCATTACATAGGTTGCCTTTTAGTTTTGCTGATTGTTTCCTTTGCCGTGCAGAAGATTTTTATCTTGATAAGGTCCCAATAGTTCATTTTTGCTTTTGTTTCCCTTGCCTCGGGAGACATATCTAAAAAGATGTTGCTTCAGCTGATGTTAGAGAATTACTACTGTATTTTTTTCTAGGAATTTTATGGTTTCAGATCTCACATTTAAGTCTTTAATCCATTTTGAGTTTATTTTTGTGCATGGTGTAAGAAAGTGATCCAGTTTCATTCTTTTGCATGTTGCTGTCCAATTTTCCCAGCACCATTTGTTGAAGAGACTGTCTTTTTCCCATTGGATATTCTTGCCTCCTTTGTCATATATTAATTGACTATACAATTATTGGTTTCTTTCTTGGCTTTCTGTTCTGTTCCATTAATCTATGTGTCTATTTTTGTGCCAGTACTATACTGTTTTGATTACTACAGCTCTGCAATATAACTTGAAGTCTGGAATTGTGATACCTGCATTTTTTTCCTTTTCAAGATTGTTTTGGCTAGCTATGCAGGGTCTTTGGTGGTTCCATACACATTTTAGGAGTGTTCTAGTTCTGTGAAAAATGCTGTTGGTATTTTGATAGGGTTTGCATTAAATCTGTAGATTGCTTTGGATATTATAGACATTTTAACAATATTTGTTCTTCCAGCCCATGAGCATGGAATGTCTTTTCCATTTGTTTTTGTTTTCTTCGATTTCTTTCATTAGTGTTTTATAGTTTTAGAGTATGGGTCTTTCACCTCTTATTCCTAGATTTTTTTTTTTTAAAGATTGTGTTTTTTTTTTTTTAATTTTTTTTTTCAACCTTTATTTATTTTTGGGACAGAGAGAGACAGAGCATGAATGGGGGAGGGGCAGAGAGAGGGAGACACAGAATCGGAAACAGGCTCCAGGCTCCCAGCCATCAGCCCAGAGCCTGACGCGGGGCTCGAACTCACGGACCGTGAGATCGTGACCTGGCTGAAGTCGGACGCTTAACCGACTGCGCCACCCAGGCGCCCCAAAGATTGTGTTTTTTTTAAGTAATCTCTACACCCAATGTGGAGCTCAAACTTACAACCCCGACATCAAGAGTCCCATGCTCTACTGACTGAGCCAGCCGGGCACCCCCAAATATTTTATTATAAAATAAACTGATTACTCTTGCATCTATTTTTAAGATCCTAAAAGATAATGATTGAGTGATACCAATGTAATTGCTCATTTTCTTTACCCCACAATACAAATGCAGTAGCCTCTGAATTGTCTCCCTTATTACACAAGTAATACATATGTTTATTGTTTCAGGGCTCAGTGGTGTTCAGTGATGTGTCTGTAGACTTCTCGCAGGAGGAGTGGGAGTGCCTGGACTCTGGTCAGAGGGACTTGTACAGAGATGTGATGTTGGAGAACTATAGCAATCTGCTGTCAATGGGTAAGGGCTCCTATACCAGTAATTTAGAGTTCTCCTCTGGAATGTTTCTTTTCCACAGTGAATTTCCCAGCTGCTTTTCAAGTTACCAGCTGAATTTCTGCTCCCTATCCCAAAAAAAATGGTTTGAGCTGCAATGAAAAGGAAGAGTTGGAAGTGGGCAACTGCAATGACTGTGGCTGAAGCGTCATCCTTTCTCTGGCTGTTCCTGTAGTGGCATCTCTTCTTTGGTCATCAAGGGACTGGATCTGATTTCTGGATCTGGTTTACCCACCGCATAACCATGTTCCATATCTTTTCTTGTGAGCAGGATTTTACATTCCTAAGCCTCAAGTCATCTCCTTATTGGAACAAGGGAAAGAGCCCTGGATGGTTGGCAGAGAGCTGACAAAAGGCCTATGTTCAGGTGAGTGAGAAATGATTGGGCGGGAGCAAGGCACTACAGCTGATCCGTAAAGGAATAGCACCTTTGGGTGTTATCTAGACTTGTGGGGAAAAAGTAAGTCCTTTTAGCATGAGTTTACAAATGACCTGTTTCATTCCTTCTCTCACTTACTACTCTTTCTACTACTTTTTGCCGACACCCCTCGTAACTTCGGGTAGAAGGTGCCCTTTACTTCCCCTCCAGTAAAACTCTTACCTGTATTTTAGAATCAGTTTCTTGCTAGCTTTTCTTCCTCTTGGACTCCTCTAAATGTTTTCTGTTACCACCCCCCCAAAAAACATGTGTGTGTATGTGCACTGCCCCTCCTCCAAGTACTCGTCTTCATTAACATTACTTGTTAGTGACTTGTTTTGTCAGTTTGTTGTGCGTTTTTCCTTTACCCAATGTTTTTCATTTATTAATTTGTGCAAGGGAGTCTGCCAGGTGCTGCAGTTTGCTAATCATGTATGTTACTAAGAAGTGGAGTCAAAAAAGTAGGGCTAAAATATATCCATAAAAAATCAGAATATCCATAAAAAAGTAGAATCTAGTAAAGAGAATCAGGAAGCTTAGCAGAAAGTCAGGGGCTAAATATGCAGAAGTAGAAAACCCATACTGAGGGGCACCTGCGTGGCTCAGTCGGTTAAGCATCCAACTTCAGCTCAGGTCATGATCTCATGGTTGGTGGGTTCGAGCCCCACGTCAGGCTCTGTGCTGACAGCTTGGAGCCTGCAGCTTGCTTCAGATTCTATGTCTCCCTCTATATCTATCCCTCCCCAACTCCTGTTCTCTCTCTCTCAAAAATAAATAAACATTAGAAAAAATTAAAGAAAAAAAAAGAAAATCTATACTGAAATAGTAGTTGAGAGTCTCGTATGTGATTGTAGTCACCATCTATGATGGACAGTGTTGGGAAAAACAGGTCTGTGCCTATAACGGAAAGGGAGAGGTGGCAGAGGAAGAGAGATTTAGGATAAAGTGTTACCTTATCTTAAAGGCTCCAGGAGAGCATTACTGTCTAGTAAGCATTGGTCCTTGTGCTGGGATTACAGCACTGAACAAAAAATTCAGAGTTTTGCTCTTCTGAAGCCTATGTCCTATAAGGTGAGAGAGAAAAAAATAGATATATTCATAATGTCAGATGGTGGTAAGTGATATGAAGGGAGGGTAGAGAAGGCCTCTTTGATGAGGTAATATTTTAACCAGGGCCTGAAGAAAGTGAGGGAACAAGTAGTGTAAATATCTGGTAGAAGAGATTTAGGCAGAAGGAAAAGGAAGAACAAAGTCCCTGGGAGCTTTTTTGGCTCCTCCCGTTATGGTTGGAGCAGAATAAATAAGCAAAGAGGGACTTGTGTGAAAGGAGATCAGCAAAGTAGCAGGATGTACATGTGTTTGTGTTTGTGTATTAGGTGCAGGTGGGAAGTAGGTATACCTGCAGATGACTTGGGGTGTGGTGGGCCTTGGTACGGGCTTTGAATTCTATTCTGAATGAGATGATTTGAGCAGAGGAGTGACATCATGTTTTTAAAGGATCACTCTAACTCAGAGGTTGCTGATTTTGGATTCTTTTGGATAAAATTTAGGGAGTCCATGAACCTGGATGAAAAGAAAAAATGCATCTTTATATTTAGTATCCTCTAATTGAAATTTAGCATATCTTCCTATTATGGTGTATGAAACAAACCATAGCAGTATTAGGAGTCCCTATGATTTTGACATGAATGGAAATCACAGATATTTTCATATCATTTTACTGTTGTGGGTTTTTAAAAAATGTTTTTATTTATTTTTGAGACAGAGATAAAGCACAAGCTGGGGAGGGGCAGAGAGAGAGGGAGACAGGAACCAAAGTATGCTCTGCACTGACAGCAGAGAGTCTGATGCAGGGCTTGAACCCATGAGCTGTGAGATCATGACCTGAGCTGAAGTCGGACACTTAGCTGACTAAGCCACCCAGGCGGCCCTGATTTTACTGTTAATGTAGACATAGTGAAAAATCATTTGTGCTCATCAATATTTCAGAATTACTGTAGTACTAGGCTCAGTGCTAGGTCTTACTATTTAAGATATAAAGAAAACTCCAGGCAGAGGGAAGAACCCCTGTGTGGCCCTGCTAAGAGGGGAAAGCTTGGTGTGTTTGAAGAACTGAAAGAAAGCCAGTGTTACTGGGCCCATGAGCAAGCGAGAGAGGAGTGTGAGTCAAGACTGGAGATCATTGGGGCGCCTGGGTGGCGCAGTCGGTTAAGCGTCCGACTTCAGCCAGGTCACGATCTCACGGTCCGTGAGTTCGAGCCCCGCGTCAGGCTCTGGGCTGATGGCTCGGAGCCTGGAGCCTGTTTCCGATTCTGTGTCTCCCTCTCTCTCTGCCCCTCCCCCGTTCATGCTCTGTCTCTCTCTGTCCCAAAATTAAATAAAAAAACGTTGAAAAAAAATTTTTTTTAAAAAGACTGGAGATCATTTAGCCTTTGCCAGTGAGTATGGGGAATTTGGTTTTGAGCAGTGGAAGGCCAGGCCACATTAATTTTGGTTGCTGAATAGATTAAAGAGTCTGAGAACTTGGTGAGGTGATGGGCTGGGAGGCTATTGCAGTGGTCTAAGTAGGAGGTGATTCTGGTTTGGAAGAGGCCATTCATTGGCAGTGGACATAGAAGAGGACAGTTTTAAAAATTACTTAGGAGTTTAACTAGATGAAAGTTGCTGAAAGATCATATGGGGATAGAAGAAAAAGATTATGCTGGAATGGATTCCTTGTTTCTGGCTTGAGATGGTCCGTTAGGTTCCATTTTATTTGCCTAAAATCCCCATTTTGGGTAAAAAATTCTTTCATAATAATAGCTATCAAATACTGAGCACTTTACTCAAAGACATTTACATGCATTATTCCTTACCCTCCCAGTAATCATTAGGTAAGGATTATCTCCCATTTGTAGAAGAGGAGATGGGGACTTAGAAAGATGAAATAATTGCCCAGGAACATACAGTGAGTGGCTGTCAGAGTTGGAATTCCACTCCAGTCAGTTTGCTTCTGGTTCCTGTCATCTTTCCATGACAGTATTTTTTTTTTTTAATTTTTAACCTTTATTTATTGTTGAGAAAGAGAGAGAGACAGAGTGTGAGTGGGGGAGGAACAGAGAGAGGGAGACACAGAATCCGAAGTAGGCTTTAGGCTCCAGGCTGTCAGCACAGAGCCCGATGCAGGGCTCAAACCCACGAACCGTGAGATCATGACCTGAGCTAAAGTCGGACGCTTAACCTACTGAGCCACCCAGGTGCCCCACCATGACAGTATTTTGCACTGTCTTCTTTTCTTTCTGTCTGCCTCAAACTTTAGCTGCCTCCTCTGTCAGTCACTGCAGTGGTACATGAGCAAGTCTCTCTCTTCTCACGAGATCAGCACCACAAAACTCCAAGGCAAGCAGTATTTTTACTGAATCACTAGAACATAACATATTCTGAGTCTTCCCTATAGGCTACTCACATCAGTTTAGTTCCAAACCTTAGACTTACTTTAGGTTCTTCTCCCTTGTGGCTAGCCCTCTCTCTTTCAAATTGCGGCCAATATATCCTTACTTTGGAACCTATTCTGTTTCCACCCCAACTGGGAGTGCTGCAGTTCTGATACTAAGTACCCAGAGTTAGCACAGACCCCACAACACAGTAGGGTTGTACTCAAGACTGCCCTCCCTCCCTTTCTTTTTTTTAAGTTTTTTAAAAAATGTTTATTTATTTATCTTAGAGAGAGAAAGAGCTAGAGCAGGGGAGGGACAGAGAAAGAAAGGGAGAGAGAAAGAATCCCAAGTAGGCTCCATGCTGTCAGTGCAGAGTGTGATGCAGGGCTTGAACTCATTCACTGTGAGATCATGACCTGAGCCAAAACCAAGAGTTGGACGCTTAACCAGCTGAGTCACCCAGGTGCCCCATATCTTTGTTAATTTATTAAAAAAAATTTTTTTATTATAGAGGGAGAGTGAAAGTATGAGCAGGGGAGGGAGAGAGAGAAAGAATCCCAAGCAGACTTCATGCTGAGAGTGGAGCCTGACACAGGGTTTGATCCCATGACCCTGGAATCATGACCTGAGCTGAAGTCAAGAGTTGGATGCTCAACCGGCTGAGCCACCCAGGCACCCAAAGACTGCCCTCACTTTAGATGCCAGCTGCAAGTCTTGGGGTTCTTAGAGGCCTACACTTGTGAGCAACTGGCTATTTTTGGGGATTTCCACGAGTATAATAATTTCCTGCAAGTATAATAATTTGCTATAATGATTCACAGAACTCAGGAAAGCTCTATACTTATAACTGCAGTTTTACTCTGAAGGATACATATTAGGGCAAGGTCTAGTGGGCTTCCAGATGCAGAGGTTCTATGCCCTCTCCCCGTGCAATCAAAGTGTGTCACCTTCCCAGCACATCGAGTGTGTTCACCAACCAGAAAACTCCACTGAGCTTTGGTGTCCAGAGTGTTTTTTAGAGTTTAATTACTTCGGCATGATCGATTGAGTCACTGGCCACTCAGTCTCTGGCTCCTCTCTTATCCCCAGAGGTCAAGTAGCTGAAAGTCCCTACCCTCTAACAACATGCTCGATCCTTCTGGTGACCAGTCCCCATTCTGTAGCTATCTAGGGATCTGCCATGAATCACTTCATTAGCATAGCAAAAAAACCACTCCTATCACTCAGGAAATTCCAAGGGCTTTTTAAGTTCTGGGACAAAGACCAAATTTATTCTTTATGATACCACAGAGCCCAAGAATCTTCCCCTATACGTATTTATTCCTCTTAGGAAATCTTTAACGGAGGTTAGAAAATTATTCACTTTTTGTAATACAGATAGTATGATGGTACACTGTGGTTTCTTATACACACATACATCCATGCTTATATAGAGGTATATATAATTTGTAATCTCTTAATATTCCCAAGTATTGTATATTTATCATCCTTTCCTTATGATTCTGATCCATATCACTATTTGAGAATCATTGTGGTTTCCTGTTTCTGTAGTCTCTTCCCTCCACATTCTGCATTATATCTCATTAATTTCAATGCATTCTTTTGGTCCATTTTCAGATTAAACAGATATATTTGATAACTGTATGTCATTCACTACCAGATCTTATTTTCACTTTAACTTTTCCATTTCTATTATAAAAGTTTAACTTTTCACAAATGGGGGGCAGGGGGAGGAGAATATTTATCATTTCATTTTCTTTCAGATCTGGAATCAATGTGTGAAAACAAGTTATTATCTCTGAAGAAGGAAGTTTATGAAATAGAATCATGCCAGAGGGAGATAATGGGACTTACAAAGCATGGCCTTGAGTACTCCAGTTTTAGAGACATTTTGGAATATAGAAGCCACTTTGAAAAACAACTGGGATATCAAAGTGGGCATTTAAGCCAAGAAATATTCACTCATGAATACATGCCCACATTTATTCAACAGACATTCTTTACTCTACATCAAATAATTAATAATGAAGAAAAGCCCTATGAATGTAAAAAATGTGGAAAGGTTTTTAGTCAGAATTCACAATTTATTCAACATCAGAGAATTCATATTGGTGAAAAATCTTATGAATGTAAGGAGTGTGGGAAATTCTTTAGTTGTGGCTCACATGTTACTCGACACCTGAAAATTCATACTGGTGAAAAACCCTTTGAATGTAAGGAATGTGGAAAGGCCTTCAGTTGTAGCTCATACCTCTCTCAACATCAGAGAATTCATACTGGTAAGAAACCCTATGAGTGCAAGGAATGTGGGAAGGCCTTTAGCTATTGCTCAAATCTTATTGACCATCAGAGAATTCACACTGGTGAAAAACCCTATGAATGTAAAGTATGTGGGAAGGCCTTTACTAAGAGCTCACAACTTTTCCAACATGTGAGAATTCATACGGGTGAGAAACCCTATGAATGTAAGGAGTGTGGCAAAGCTTTTACGCAGAGCTCAAAGCTTGTTCAGCATCAGAGAATTCACACTGGTGAAAAACCCTATGAATGCAAGGAGTGTGGCAAAGCCTTCAGTAGTGGCTCAGCACTTACTAATCATCAGAGAATTCACACTGGGGAGAAACCCTATGATTGTAAGGAATGTGGGAAAGCTTTTACTCAGAGCTCACAACTTCGTCAACATCAGAGAATCCATGCTGGTGAGAAACCCTTTGAATGTCTTGAATGTGGGAAGGCCTTTACTCAGAACTCACAACTTTTTCAACATCAGAGAATTCATACAGATGAAAAACCGTATGAATGTAATGAATGTGGAAAGGCCTTTAATAAATGCTCAAACCTTACACGACATCTGAGAATTCATAGTGGTGAAAAGCCCTATAACTGTAAGGAATGTGGGAAGGCATTTAGTAGTGGCTCAGATCTCATTCGTCATCAAGGAATTCACACTGATGAATAATAAAAGTTAAAGCTCTTGTCACTTTCCTCATATTTTAAACGAAAAGAAATTCATATTTGATAGTTACCCTTTCACTATTTTTTATTTTAAAATTTTATTTTATATTTCTTTTTAATCCAGATATATTTCACTCTAAATTATGAATTAAGATTCTAAATTGACATTTGCATATTCTCTGTCCCCCAATCTGTACTAAGGGCAGTTTTTCAATAATTCTTTCCTTCCCCATTATTTTGTTCTGCCTTCTTGGTGACACATTATATTCTTGTTTATGTTTGCTTGTAGTTTTTCTTCTCCGATCTATATATTTGTGCTTATACCAATATCACAGTGTTTAAAATTGTGTGACCTTGTTATTTTTTAATTGTGGAATTATATCCTTGGTTTTGAAGTCAGTATTAATCATTTGTTCATGTTACAAATTTATACTTTCTTACATAAAACAGAAAGACAGAAAAACAGAAACTAAAAAGCCAAGATTAATTGTAATCATACCAGCTATAGATGACTACTCTTAAGTTGGTAGAGCAAATCCTACCAGATTTTATTTTTAAAGAAGTCATGGTATACATGTTATCCCTTCACCTGTTTTGATCATGCCAAAAAAATATGGTTGCCATTTCAGTAAATATAGGTTTTTAAAATGATATATATATATACTTTATGACTTTTTAAAATGACTTTATTACTCATGTTTTGTTTGCATCTGAACATTTGCAGTTATGAAATCTGCCCTGATTCGTATGGCCAAAAATTTAACTTTGGATATTTCTTTCTTTTAAAATATGTTTTATTTTTATTTTTTTAAATGTTTATTTATTTTTGAGAAAGAGAGAGTTGGGGAGGGACAGAGAGAGGAGACACAGGATCTGAAGCAGTCTCCAGGCTCTGAGCTGTCAGCATAGAGCCTGATGTGGGGCTCAAACTCACGAACTGTGAGATTATCAACTGGGCTGAAGTTGGCCGTTTAACTGACTGAGCCACCCAGGTGCCCCAAAACATCTGTTTTAATTGTTGAAATTATCCACATTTTCTCTCCATAAACTGTTTTGCTCCTTTTCATCAACTCTAATCCCAATCTCATACTAGAAAGGTAATTAAACCACTGTTATCAAAGTGTTTATCCTTCTAGTTTTGTTTTGTTTTGGTTTTACTTTTTACTTATATATGTTAGTGACTTTTTTTTTCTCATGTATTAGTAAAAATAATCATGCTATATGTATTGGTTTGTTGTGAAGATTCAATGAATTAATAAATGTAAAGTGCTTAGAACTATTCCTATCACATAGTAAATGTTTAGTGAAAGTCCACTATCATCAATGATACACTCATTTTCATAGTTTTCTTCATTATTATTTGTGGAAAGGATTTTAACCATGTTCTTTACCTTTGTCTAAATCAAAGAATTCATAATGAAAAAAGAGAAATGAATGAAATAAGTATTGGAAAGCTTTTCTCATCACTCATTATCCCACATGGAAATTTAAAAGGAAAAGAAAAAGAATGTATGAATAGTCTTCCTTCAGACTTCATCTCCTATGCTGCACAAAAATTAATGTCAGTCTGAAACCCTGTGGATATAATGATGAGTAGTTAAAAAGACAGCTGTCAAAAAACAAGAAGAGATAAGTATATTTTTCCTAGTAATTAGTTACCCCCAAAGCAGAAAACATACAAGCCACATTTTTTTTTTTTTTACCAGAATCAGGGGAAGAAACAGTAACAATAGGATACCGATCAAATATCTGAATTTTAACTTAGTGCCCCCTATTGATTAACATGGGTTAAGGAACTAAGTCCTTAATATATGTATTATTTAAATGTGAATGAAAATGAGAACATGAATGAAAAACCTGTGAATGGCAGGTTGTATTGGAAGCTTTATAAACCAATATGCATGTATATCTCTTATAGAGACATCATTAATAAATTCAATATAGAACCCAAGGAGCTTAAACAAGCAAAAATAAGTCTAAAACGTGGGTAGAGAAAGGCATTGTTAGTTATGCAAAAATAAATGGAAGAAAGAAGTAAAAGATCTGAAACCAAAGCTCTGATTATTTGACAGAAAAAAGGTAGACATACTTTAGTCGTTTGTGTGGGGAAGTAAGGATGATAAATGAACAGCAGTGTGAATTAGAGACTGAAATGACTACATATTTAATTTTGAAAGGACTATATATTTTCGGATAATGACAACGTTCTGAGATTACAGTGGGTTGCACAGCTTTGTGTATACACTAAAACCACTGAACAATATACTTTAAAAGGGTGAATATAATAGCATATGAGTTTTAATATCAATTAAAAAACTTAAAAGTACTATAGATATTTTTATACCATATCTGAAAACCTAGATGAAGTATGTGACTTTTATAAAGAAATTGAATTGACATCAGAATTGACTACAGAAAACATATAAAATCTTAATAGATTCTCCTCCAAAAGGAACTTTAAAAAAATTTTTTTTAACGTTTATTTATTTTTGAGCGACAGAGACAGACCATGAGCAGGGGAGGGGCAGAGAGAGAGGGAGACACAGAATCCCAAGCAGGTTCCAGGTGCCGAGCCGTCAGTACAGAGCCTGATGTGGGGCTCGAACCCATGAACCGCGAGATCATGACCTGAACTGAAGTCTGATGCTTAACCAACTGAGCCACCCAGGCAGCCCAAAAGGAACATTTTAAAATTAGACCAAAATTAAATGTCACATAGCTATTACTAAGGAAGACACCAAATTAGATGTATTTAATAGAAGAAATCTATGAAATGTTTTAGGAACTCTTTTAGGACACAGACTGAGATAGCAAGTTATCTGTTTTTCTGAATTTATAATCCTAGTGTTAAAACTTGCCACAAGAACATAAATAGACAATATGCCCAGAATTGGTAATTAAAATGTGCAGTGTTATAAATTAGTAAATAAAATCTAGTAATCTATTGAAAGAAAACAAGTATCTGTCATAATCTGGATTTAGGAACAAAATGTCTCTGATAAACCATTATCCAAACTTCCTACTTGCTTTCTGAAACTTGAAAATCAAATTGATTTAGATAACATGGTATCCCTTAGTATCAGAAATTCAGGAACCAAATGGATTGGGAGAGCAAGGAATTCTTGGAATGCAATACAAGATAACTGACATGGAATTTCTAGAGTTCAAATAACTAAAGCACTTCAAGTGAAGATGCACTATCAAGCCCCAATGCCTTCTAGATGCACTCTTCTTGTTTTTTCTTAGCAGTATTTGACAGAATGGGATTATTTTATAAATAAAGAGTTATCCTACTTGCTGCAAAACCACAGCATTCATCCATTTATACCCTGTCTACTTCTCACTTGAAGTCTTTAAAACAGCCAATGAATGCAATCATTGCCATGTATGTTAGTACGAGGGTGAAGTGGGAGGTGGGAAAGAGATTATTAAACACAGAATTTCAACTTTCATTGCAATTAGAATGTAGAGGGGTACGAAAGGCCTTTACTTCCGCAACAGCAAGAAAAACCTTGACAAGATAAAAGTAATAGTTTCCTATGGGACTAAGAGTGGCGGAGGCAAGGAAGTACTGAACTGAATTTCTGATAGAATAAGCCCTTTTTAGATGACCAGATTGCTATATGACTTTCCATACCTGGGTGTGGTGCATGGGATGGGGATGGGAATGGATATGGGTGGATGAAGGGAGTACAGATAGAGACTGCAGAGATAAAGAGAAATTAGAGCCTACAATGATACTGAGGACTTTCTGGATGGATTGAAATCCAGATTAAACAACACTATTAACCAACTTTCCCTAACTGATTTAATGATACTCTGTACTCTGTACCACAGAATATACTTGCTTTTCAATTGTACAGGAAACACTCAGACCACATGTTGGGCCATAAAACATTCAGTAACTGTCAACAGACTAACATCATACAGATTATGTTCTTTAGTGCAGAACTAAACAGAGCTCAGTGATTAAAGATTATATAGAAAATCCTGTTTTCTTCCAGATGCTTGATAGTCTTAACTTTTAACTTTAGGTATGTGATTCATTTAGAATTGATATTTGTGTGTGGGATAAAGTACAGGTTGAGGTTCATTTTCCCCCCTCACATAGATACTCAGTTCCAGTACTTTTCGTCAAAAGACTTTCATCTCCACTGAGGTGGTTTGGCACTGTTATCAAAAATCAATTGACCATAAATGTATACCTTTACATGAGCAATATACAAGTGTAAATGAAACAAAAAGCAAAATATAGTTTATTGAAGAACATAAGATACTTAGTTGAATAAGTGTAATAAAAGATATGAGAGACCTTTATGTAGAAAAGTACAAAACATTGCTGAAAGAAGTAAGACAAGATCTAAATAAATGGAGATGCTATGGCTATGGCCGGAAAACTCAACATCTTTCATCAAACTTCCCCAAATGTATCTGTAGATGTGATGCCATTCCAGTCAAAATACCAGCATGCTTTTTAAATTTTCATTGGTAAATCTATTCTAAGATGTGTACATTAGTTCCCCTTCCCTTATCTGTAAGGGATATGTTCCAAGACCCACAGTGAATGCCTGAAGCTGCAGCTGGTGCAGAATCTGATTTTTTTTCTTTCCTTATGAAGTCAGTAACTTGCACCTTTTCCCTTAAAGGAAGTAGTTTACAGCTTCTCTCTGACATTGTCAACTTGCCAGCATCACTACTCTTGTGCTTTGGGGCCATTAATTCAAATAAGGGTTACTTGAGTACAAGCACTGTGATACCACAAAAATTGATCTGATAACCTAGACAGCTAAGTGACTAACAGGCAGGTAGTATAGAAAGTGTGGATACA
Source organism: Herpailurus yagouaroundi (assembly GCF_014898765.1). Lineage (NCBI taxonomy): Eukaryota > Metazoa > Chordata > Mammalia > Carnivora > Felidae > Herpailurus > Herpailurus yagouaroundi. Next base: position 2,423,135 of record NW_024412425.1, read on the forward strand.
CTGGACAAAGGGACACATCCTGGGTGGGGCGGAATAACAGGAGATTTCATCACACGACCCAGAATGGTGCACAAATTAAAACATGAATTGTTTACTTCTGGAATTTTACATTTAACATTTTTGGACTGTGGTTGACTGTAACAGAGTAACTGAAACCTGGGAAAGGGAAACCGTGGGTAAGTGGGGAGCTACGGTATAGAAACCCAAAGACCTAGAACGGTTAAAAATAAGCATTGAGAAAAAGCAAATTGGATGACTTACGGCATCTGATTTCAAGACTAGCTATAAGACTATAAGGCAAGAAAGACTGTAGTGGCTCTCTAAGGATAGACAAACAGGCCAATGCAGTAGAATAGAGTCCAGAAATAGCAGTAAGCCTCAGAGTTCAACTTGTATATTCCAGCATGTCACAAATTAATATGAAGGGGCGCCTGGGTGGCTCAGTGGGCTAAGTGTCTGACTTTGGCTCAGGTCATGATCTCACGGTTCATGAGTTCAAGCCCTGTGTCGGGCTCTGTGCTGATAGCTCAGAGCCTGGAGCTGCTTCTGATTCTGTGTCTTCCTCTCTCTCTTCCCCTCCCCTGCTCACACACATTCTCTCTCTCTCTCTCTCTCTCTCTCTCTGTCTCAAAAATAAATAAACATTAAAAAAATTAATTTGATGAAGAAAACCATTTTCCTCCTAATGGCCACTAACATTTGTGAGAAATAAACACAACTGGGAAGGATTTACTTGACTAAAATGCATAAATAGGATAAAGTTTAGGAGATTGCTGTAGGTAGCTAGCTAAGTATCTGGCATTAGAGGTTTTTCCAGGGCTCTAATACCAGGCCCTGGTTTGTCCGAGAGACTGGTCCTGCTCTGCAAAAGGAAATGTCCCTCACCAAAGGTGTCATAAGTCTTTCCTTCCTCTATAACTTTCTGTCCAGCCAGATGCTGTGAGAGAGATTTTCTTGAACATGATATTTGGGAATTATGGTAATTTCTACAGGAAAAATGATAATACATTAAATTGCATCGTTACAAATGTTTGAAAAAATCAGCAGTTATATTCTAAGGAAGAAAAACACCTGAAGACTTTAAAAAGACAGAAGTATCTGGAATTTCAGCTCTGGCTTTGTTTCCACTTCTACTTGAAAATTTGAATAGGAGCTATCCAAAATTGAACTTTTCTTTTCCTCGAATGTACATATTTTTAATATGTCTTTTATTATGTTCCTCTACCAAAATTACAGCAGTAATATATTTTCACAACTAGTAAACAACAATGAAAAGACATATAAATAAATATCATGCCCCGCTTCAATTCTTTCAGACCTATCTGTAACTTCAACAAAGCTTATTTATCTTTTCATACCTTTTTCCTTGCTCATATCAACATTACACGTTAGATTTGATTTGTCCTTGTTCAAGTTTTTAAATGGCACCAAGCTAGGGGCACCTGGCTGGCTTAGTCAGTTAGAGCACTGGACTCTTGATCTCGGGGGTCATGAGTTTGAGCCCCACATTGGGTGTAGGGATTACTTAAATAAATAAATGGCACCAAGCTCTGCATTGGTTCTCTAACTTTGTTTGCTCAAGCAATAGCCTATCTTGTACGTCCCTTAGATCAATAGGTATAGTCTTACTCTTTTTGAAATCTGTATTATATTGTGCATTCTACTCCTGCTCTTGGTTATTTGTGCCTTGTCTTTTCCACTTGATTAGTTTTTGCAGTGGTTAACAAACCACTTTCGAAGTCTTTTGAAGGAATGACTTTTTTTTTTTTTACAAGAAAACAAATCTACACCTTTATTTATTTACTTTTCAGTTAGTTTAAATCCTTGAGGGGTACAGCATCACAAGGATTCCAATGCCAATGGCTTTAGCAGGAAGGTTCCTTCGGAATTTGGTGCAAACCATGCCACTGTTTCCTTGAGCACGAGTTACTTTTCCCCGGATTACTCTGGTTTCATTCGGTTTGCCACCAGGAGTCACTGTGTTGTTCTTTGCTTTGTACACATAAGCACATCTCTTGCCTAGAAAGAATTCAGTTTCATCTCGAGCATAATCAACACCTTCAATTTTAAGAAGAGCTGTGTGCTCTCTCTGGTTCCGGAGACCCCGCTTATAGCCAGCAAAAATGGCTTTGGACCACAGCCTTCCAGACATATTTGTCGTTTCAGGAGTCCTGTTCCCAGCAGGCCTCCACAAGTTCCAAGATAGTGGAAAGAGCTTGCTCTCTTGATAGGCTCTATTATGTGACTGTATTCTATTTTATTTAATCATTTCTAATTTTCTTATTCATCTTTGGGTTTAATTTAATGTAATTTAAGGAATTGAGGTGAATTTCATTGATTTTCCCCATTTCTTCTTTTCTAATGTGTTTATTTGTGACTATAAATTTCCTATAAGTTTTACCTCATCTTGTTTCTTATGTTTTATTTTGATTATCATTTAATTCAAATAATTTTATAAGTTCAATGGTAATAATTTTCTTTATAATCGTAGAAGGAGGTCCCATGTACTTGGCACTCAGTTACCCTCAATGGTATATATTTTGCGTAACTATAGTACAATATCAAAAAAAGATTTCACCAGTTTTATATGCAGTTATTTCTGTATGTAACCATTCTATATAGTTTTGTCATGTGTAAGTTTCATGTAGCCACCACCAGAATACACAAAACTGTTTCATCACCACAAGGCTACCTCATGTTACCACTTTATAGCCATGTCACCCCTTCCCACATCCTTAAGCTGTGGCAACTTATATTAATGTTTACCATTTTAATAATTTTTAAAATTTCAAGAATGCTATATAAATGGAGGCAAACATATGTAACCTCTCATGAGTGGCTTTTCCCCCCTTTTTTCTCAGCCTAATTGCCTTGAAATCATCCAAGTTGTTGCATGTACCAGTGGTTTGTTCCTTTTTATTGTTGAGTAGTATTCCATGGTGTGAATGTGCCACAATTTTTTATGTTTTTATTTTAATGTGCTACAACTTTAAAAACTGAAAGGAATCTATTCAAAGCACCCCTCCCCCTTATTGAGGAGGGCACCTTTTGGGATGAGCACTGGGTGTTGTATGGAAACCAATTTGACAATAAATTTCATATATTGAAAACAAACAAACAAACAACAAAGCACCCCTCCCCCTGCAGCCATGCTTATAGGCAAAACTCACAGGTGTCTACACTTGGTCCTAACTCTGTTTTTCTATGTCACAGTCCCCTATACTCTTGGAAAGTAGACCCCAACTACTAAACATATTCTTCTCTAGGGACACCTTGGTGGCTCAGTCAGTTAAGCGTCTGACCTTGGCTCAGGTACGATCTCGCGATTCATGGGTTCAAGCCCCATGTCGAGCTCTGTGCTGACAGCTCGGAGCCTGGAGCCTGCTTCAGATTCTGTGTCTCTCTCTGCCCTTCCCCCGCTCACACTCTGTTTCTCTCTCTCTCTCTCTCTCTCTCTCTCTGAAAAATAAACATTAAAAAAATAATAAACATACTCTTCTCTAGCCTGACCACAACCCACATCCCTGGCAGGCCTCAAACAGAGTCCCTCAAAAACCTGCCACCTTCTGCTCTACCAGTCGACCCACCTGCTCCCCACATCCTTCCATGGGCACAGCTTTAACCCTCTCACATCCTTCAAAACCCCTTCAAAGGCCCAGACTGACAGAAACTCGGGGCTGACATTTCTCTTGATGTCTGACCCCTCTCCTCCCTTGGACAGTGAATAAACTCCGTCCTGCTTTTTGCTCCACTCTTTGTGCAATTCTTTGCCACATGCATCACCAGCCAGCCTAACAAAACTATTCTTCCACTTAAGGATATTTGAATGATTTCCAAGTTGTGGATATAATGAATAAAGCTAATACGAACATTTGTGTGCAGATTTTGTGTGAACACAGTTTTCATTTCTCTGGGATAAATGTACAAGAGTTCCACTGCTGAATCACATGGTAAGTGCATTTTGAGTTTTATAAGAAACTGCCAAACTATTTTCAACAGTGGATGTGCTTGCTGTATTACTATATGTACCACAATATATGGGTGATCCAGTTCTTCACATCCTCACCCCTATTTGCTGTTGTCACAATATTTTAGCCATCCTGGTAGGTGTGTGGCTCTCCCAGAAATGGAATCTTAAACCAGTTATTCAGGAATCGCCTGATCAGCACTAATTAGGTAATCTGCTCGATGGACTCCCGCTATGCCTTAAAGGAAAGTAACTTTGCAATAACTACTTTGATTTTTTTGCCAAGTACAACTTACCTGTTCCTGCTCCCTTCTGCCTATAAAATCTCTTGCTATGTATGGCTCTTTGGAGCCCCTTTTTACCTGCTAGGTTGAATGCTGCCTGATTAATGAATATTGAATAAAGCCAGTAAAGTCTTTTTTTTGTTTTGTTTTGTTTATTTATTTATTTTGAGAGAGAGAGAGAGAGAGAGAGAGAGAGAGAGAGAGAGAGAGAGCATGAGCAGGAGAGGGGCAGAGAGAGGGAGAGAGAATTCCAAGCAGGCTCCATACTGTCATTGGAGATCGTGACATGGGGCTCAAGCTCATGAACCGTGAGATCATGACCTGAGCCGAAACCAAGAGTCAGACACTTAACCGACTAAGCCACCTAGGTGCCCCAAGCCAGTAAGATCTTTAAATTTTACCCAGTTCAATTTTAACACAGCAGTGGTCTTTAGTTGCCTGGTACCTGGTCCTGGGATGATTTAGGTTAGAGGAAATATTGACTTTGTGTAGTTAGATAAGGAGATGGTTGGGGTCTATAGACTCTGGTTTGGTTGGTTTGTATATACAAGACATGCTTCTGACTAAGCCCCTTGCTTTCTCTAAGAATTGGTTAGCCCTAGGAGGGAATCTCTCGCTAGGTCTATAAGGCTCCCAAATGCCAGACCATCAATAATATAGAAAATAAGAAAATATAGTTAATGCAATTAATCCTGTGAAGAATAGATGCCAAATAGACAAACACAGACTCTAAGAAAACACAGATCACATATGTACAATAGAATAATACCCATTAATAAAAAGGAGTTAGCTATGGATATGTGCAACAACTTGGATGGGACTTAAGGACATTACGCTTAATGGAGGAAAAAAAAGCCAATACCAAAAGGTAAATTTTGTGTGCTTCCATTTGTCATCTTCAAAATGACAAAACTCTAGTGACAGAGAACAGATAAGCAGTTCTCAGGGGACAGGAACCTGGATGGGGTTGAATGGGTCTGGCTATTAAGGCGTGGCGGAGGGAGTCCCTTTGTGGCTATGGAACAGTTCTATCTCCTGATTGTGGCGGTAGTTACAGGAATCTGCAAACGCACACATACACACATGAGCAAATGTACAAATTGATGACAATGGGGAGTAGGGTGTGTGGCCTGGTTAACAGAATTGTACAAGATCAATTTCCTAGTTTTGATATCGTACCGCAGTATCACTTCTGGGGAAGTTGGGTGAAAGGTTCAGGACTGAATGTACTATTTTTGCAACTTCCTGTGAGTCTATAATCATTATGAAATAAAAAGCTTAAAAATTATTTAAAAAGTAAAAAAAAAAAAAATTAAAAAAAGAAGAGTCAGTGCCAATCCCAGACCACTCTAAAAGTCTTATTTTTAAATTTTTTGTCCCCATTTATTACACTGATCACAACATGTGGTCATAAACTGCTGGTACCGGAAGCAAGAGTAATGCTGTCCTCAAAAACATACACCCAAGGGGGCCTCTCTCATGCAAACAAAACAAAGAAAAGCAAAAACAAACCAAACCAAAGGTTGCAAGCGGTAAGAGAGAGGATGGTCTCTCGATGTTTCATGTTCTTATACAAATACATTTTACCCCCAGTTTTCAGCCTTGGCGGAGCAGCTCTGGTCTCAGCCTTTCCATCCTCGCACAGGCAGCTGGGGCTCCTGCTCCCAGACAAGTGCCACCATCACTGGGGAGCTGAAGACTATCAGGGCTGTTGCTTTGTGCACAGCCTCCCCTCAGGATGCCCCGGCCAGGATGTCTTCGCAAGCCAGAGTACGTGGCAGCCTCAGAGCAGGCTCCCCAGCAGACCCACTGACTTGTGCACGCATGTGGGCAGCCCGCATGCATGCACAGTGCTCTCACTGGGCTGGGTGGGCAGTGTCTGCGTGATGTCTACCTGGACAGGCTTGAAAGGTCCCAGGGTGGACTGATCCCCAGATTCTCTAGAAGTATCCTGATTAGTGTCAGAAGTTTGAACCCTAGATGTTGACAGAAGCTATGGGCGCGAACAAAATCATCCATGTTTTTTTAAAAATATTTTAAAAAATATTTTTATTTATTTTTGAGACAGAGAGAGACAGAGCATAAGCAGGGGAGGGGCAGAGAGAGGGAGACACAGAATCCGAAGCAGGATCCAGGCTCTGAGCTGTCAGCACAGAACCCGACGTGGGGCTTGAACTCACAGACTGCGAGATCGTGACCTGAGCTGAAGTCGGACGCTTAACTGACTCACTACCCAGGCATCCTCATCCATGTTTTGAGAGATGGAGCTTCGGTTGTTGTGAAGTCGTTTTAAACTCTTCTTGAGGGAGGTGATGGGATAGGAAACCCTTGGCACGAAGGATGAAAGACCCAAAAATGAACAGTGGAGAACACCTCTTGGGAAACAACAGCATAAGTTACTCAGAAAGTGGATGTGAATGCTCCTTTTAGTTCCAGTCCAGGGAGTTGTACACATCAATCCCAGCCTCCGGGGAGTCACAGGATTCTGCTGTGTTGGGCTGGAGAGAATTGCAGTCTTGGTTTCCCCAAGGTTTATCACCATGGCTTGAAGTCACTCAGGCCCAGAGAAGCTCCTGGCAACAGCCACAAATCCCCTTCAGGGAGGCTGATGGCTGTGACAGGCAGCTGGTGGACTCTAGACTGGCAGAATGGAACCCCTTCTGCTCCATGCTACTTTCTAGTAGAAAGTCAGGGGAATGGAAATGGTCCCAGGGCATCCTCAGAACTGTTGGGAGAATATTAACTGCAACCATCTGGGTAAATTTCTAGGACTCTTCTCTGTTTTTTTATTGAAAAAAAAAAAAATCCCCCTTTGTTTGCCACTTGGGTCTCCTAAGGCCTACCCATCCAAGGTTATTGTATTAGAAACGGGAAAATTTTCTTAATTGGCTCAGAGGCAGGGTATTGTAGAGATTAAGAACATGGGACACTGGAAAGGTGGGGAAAACAGGGAGATGTTGGTCAAAGGGTACAAACTTCCAGTTTTAAGAGGGATTAATTCTGGGGATCTGATGTATAGCATGGGACTATATGCTAAGAGAGTAGATGTCAAATGTTCACGCACACATACACACAAATGGTAATTACGTGATGAATGTGTTACCTAACCATATTGTGCTAATCATTTTTTGCAACATATACATGTGTCTAATCACCACATTTTACACCTTAAGGTTACACAATGTTATATGTCAGTTATATCACAATAAAGCTGTGAGGAAAAACAATAACATGGACACTCACGTCAGAAATGTCTAGGTTCAAATTCTTGCTTTACCACTTTGTAACTTTGTGGGTTGGGCAAATTACCTATCTGTAACCTCAGTTTATTGATATTGAATATGAGGGTAATGACAGAATATACTTCATAGGGTTGTAGCAAGGATTAAAAGAGTTAATATACATGGAATACTTAGAAGACTCCCTGACATTATTTATATTAGTGTTTTCTCTTGTTATTGTAAGATAACTAAATTAAGGCCATCCATTTGATTAAACTATTTTATCTTCTTGGTGAAACAAGGGTTTATTTACGAAACTAAGCATTTTTGCAACTGATGACTCCTGACACTTTTTTTTCTCCTATACAATGATTCAAAACAGTACATACTAAAGTAAAACATTCAGCATTTCAACCTAATCACCCCATATGTACATTAAACTTATTCAATAACCATCACTTTTGGTGATGTGTCCTGAAGCATTTAAATGTTGTTCTAAAGGTCTTATTTTCCTCATGAGTAAAAAGAGAATAAAAACATCCCATTTATATTTGTCACCAAGAATTAGCTTAGGAGTGCCTAGAGAGCTCAGTCAGTTGAGCATCTGACTCTTGATTTCAGTTCAGGTTATGATCCCAGGGTCCTGGGATCAAGCCCCATGTTGGGCTCTGTGCTGAGCGTGGAGCCTACTTAAGATTCTTTCTCTCCCCTGCTCACACCCCACACTGAGTATAGAGATTAATTAAATAAAAAACTAAAAAATAATAAAATAAAATAATAAAATAATTTATTTCCCAGGGTTACATACACCTACAGAGGTTCATTTAAACAAGGATAGGATAATTATGCCCTATACTACCAGTCTGAATTCTTGTCTGGTTCTCAGTTCTGCAAGTTCTTCAAAATAATGTTTTCCAGGAGGTTCCAGGTACTAAGCAGCTAAGTTAACAATGATATTGTCTTTGGCAACATTAAACCTCTTTGGGCTGTTGTATATTCTGGCTTAAAGTGTATATAACATAACCATACCTTCTGCCTCATAGAGTGGTCATGAAGATGGGTGAATCGATGTAACTAAAAATGCTGAGCAAATGGTAAAGGGATATGTTTTGTTATGAATTCAACAAAATTTAAATTGAAGGCATAATAAAACTGCAGAGAATTGATTGGTGAAGTACCCACAATAAGGACAAAGAAAAATCTATGTTTGTAAGACTATTTTCTATCTCAAGAGTCTAAGCACTTTCCTAAGCAAGGAATTTCCTAAGCAAGGAATAAACATTGTCAATTTTTTTTTTTTCAGTCAGCTACAAAACACTTCCAATTCCGCTTGTTACTAAACTCATTTTGTTATAGCAGTCCTTCTTCACACTCTCCTGTGTTCAACCGCTCATGTCTCCCTTGGACACCATCACTAGCACATGTTGTATTTATCCTCACTATGTGTTCGTGGTTATTCATTTCCCTTTCCAAAGCTGTCCTTTCTACCAAGGAGGCGGCTCTTTATCACAGCATATTGATATTATCCCTCACTCCAATTAGGATGAAACACAGAAGACCAAGATCCCACCACATTGATTCTGATAACAGTTGGTGCAAGTCAGTATTATCAATGCACATCTGAATTGACTTGACTGCTTTAACCAGCTTTATCTCAAAGATGGTTCCTTCTGGGAGGGTTTCCTATCAAACCAAGGATTAATCTAGAGTGATCAACCCTGCTGGTTTTCCCAGGATGAGGGATTTCATGGAACACAAGACTTTCAGATAAACCAGGATGACTTTGCCCTAAACTAAATATACTTTTCTCCCTCTGAGCTTCATAGAGCCCTCTGCTTTGGGCATGCTACCACTGCTCATAGTTCTCATATTTCTCTCTCAGGTGGACAAGGCAAAGGCCTGAATTTGTTCTTTCCTAATTTAGGAGACATGACAGAATGGGATGAGTTTGAATCACTCTGTACCATCTGGTGGAATGGTCTCAAGGAAGTGGTCACCATCAAATGTATGGTTACCCCACTATCCTAGGACAAGGACAGCTGCCTGTCAAGTCACCTCAGCTTAACCCAGCCTAGAAAAGCGGTCTCCCAACCAAACTCCACACGTGTGAATATAAATACTTGTTTTACACCAGAACTTAAGGGCAGATTATTATGTAGAAATGGCAGACTGACATAGGGAGGTAAAATCTTCCGGAACTGAAAAGTTGGGAAGTAGGAACTCATACATTCATACTGGTGGGAGTGTGAATCTATGCAAGCACACTGGGAAGAAACTTCTCATTAATTAATACAATTTTAAATGTTTGTACCCCAAAATATTCTATTTGTAGGAGCACAAAATGGAAAAATGTATATATATTCTGGTATCATAATGAACACATAAACTGAAATATATTGAGAAAATAGAATATTAAATTGAAGCTAAAAGAAATAAACTATGGGTTTCCAACTATTGCTCAACTATCAGACATGTATAAGTACTACTTGAAACATGTAATAATTTGCTTTAAGTACTTGCGGAGATTATACATGAAAATGATACCATTAAGTGGCTTGTAGTGCAACCAATGATATAAAACAAAAACATGCAGAAACAACTGTATCTAATGCAATGTATGGAAAATGTCACTAGAATACAGTAGTGATGGCTCGTGAGAATTCTGAAAAGAAAACCTCATTCTGCTTGCAAGTAAAACTATAACCTTGAGCACCTGGGTGGCTCAGTCAGTTAAGCATCCGAATTCAGCTCAGGTCATGATCTCAAGGGTGAGTTCCAGCCTTTCACGGGGGACTCTGCTGTCAGCACAGAGCCTGCTTCAGATCCTCTGTCTCCCTCTCTCTCTGCCCTTCCTCCACTCACGCTCTATCTCTCTTTCTTTCTCTCAAAATAAATAAACATTAAAGAAAGAAAAACTATAACCTTATAATTCTTGGCAACTATGCAGACAGTATTGGAATTTGTGGGGAAAAAAACACTATTGCTATTGCTATTGTCATATTTCTGATTATATTAGGTCCAAAGTGATAATTATCAACAAAGATTATTCTTCACAATTAGGGTATTATGGCTAACTGGGCTCAATCAAAAGAAGAAAAAAGACCACCATGAAAAAGAGATGTGAGAAAGTGACAACATGAACACCCAGCGCACCCACGACACAGTTTGAAGGACGTGGGAGTTAACTTTTAGACAGAATGTTAACACACACCCAAATGCTTAGAAACACAGTTTTTTTAAAAATATTGAGAACTAATGAGCACAATGAAAAACCATTCAAATTACAAAAGCTGCTTTTACTTATTTATTTAATTTGCAATGTTTATTTATTTTTGAGAGAGAGAGAGACAGACAAAGCATGAGTGGAGGAGGGGCACAGAGGGAGACAGAGAATCGGAAGCAGGCTCCAGGCTCTAAGCTGTCAGCACAGAGCCTGAAGCAGGGCTTGAACCCACGAGCTGTGAGATCATGACCGGGGCCAAAGTTGGGCGCTTTACTGACTGAGCCCCCCCCCCAGGTACCCCATGAAAGCTATTTTTAAGAATAGCAAGCTTTTACTTTTGCCCAAGGAAAAATAATTTTTAAGAATGAGCTACTTCAGGGATGCTGGATGGCTCAGTTGGTTAAGCATCTGGCTCTTGACTTCAGCTCAGGTCTTACGGTTCATGGGATCTAGCCCCACATCAGGCTCCAAGTTGACAGCGCAGAGCCTGCTTGGGATTCTCTCTCCCTCTCTCTCTCTACCCCTCCCCCCTCTCAAAATCAATCAATCAATCAATCAATCAATAAACATTTTTTTAAAGAAAGAATGAGCCACTTCTTCACCTCTTTAAATAAATGAATCTGGGAAGAGCTATTAACAACTAAAACAAAGCAAAATCATCTTTTATATGGATAGTACCAGAAGTAGTAACAAGCATGCTTAAGTGATGCATGCTTAGGCAAAAGGGAAAAACCCAAATCACCTGGTAATACTTTGGTTACAATTTTATAGGCTATTTATAATTTCTTTTTCTATCTCTTATGTATCAATGGATCTATTTTTATGTAATCATCAAGTTGATCAAGCAATACTCAAGGAGAGTTAAAAGAAAACAGCTTCATTTTTATCTCTCATTGTCACTTTAAATATGTTAGGTGGAGCTAGATTTTCCCTAATCCTGCTGAAAATTTTATTTAGAGGTCATGATTTTTTTTTTAATCACTCCTACCTACTACAAACGGTTTCAGCTCAGTGATATAAATAAATGTTCAGTCTTCAGTGAAAATTAAGACTTATTCCTCTGCTTCTGTTTGTAGTTTATGGTAAATTGCATTTTCTTTCTTTTTCTTCATTTTTTTATGTTTATTTATTTTGAGGGAGAGAGAGGCAGAGCACGAGCCAGAGAAGGGCAGAGAGGGAGACACAGAATCCGAAGCAAGCCCCAGGCTCTGAGCTGTCAGCACAGAGCCCAACAAGGGCTCCAACCCACGAAGCACGAGATCATGACCTGGGCCAAAGTCGGACGCTTAACCCAGGCGCCTGGCAAATTGCATTTTCCAAAAATGACCACAACTATATTTTTCGTGTCAGATGGTCTTCCAGAACCTTGCCACTTTCCCGTAAGGAAGTAGAGGCACTTTCCCTTTCCACTGAATCTGGATAGGCCTTTTAAATCATGAGCACAGTGTTAATGATGCTATGTGATTTTGAGGCTAGGCGTAAAAAGTGATACAGCTTCCATCTGGATCTTTCTTGGGACTCTTGCCTTTAGAACCTTGAGGTGTAATGTAAGATGTCTAAGGCTACCATGCTGTTAAGAAGCCCAAAGTAGCCCACACAGAAAGACCACATAGAACCCCAGAGATTACATGAAATAAGAGAGATGCCCAGCCAGCCCCCAGTGGCTCCCGGAACTGTGCACAGCTATCATGAAAAATTCCAGCACAAACTGTCCAGCCAGATTGTTCTAGAATTTCTGATCGAGAGAAACCATGAAAGATAATAAATGAGTGCTGTTGTTTGGAACCATTAAACTTGACAGAGTGGATATATACAAACAGATCGTCTATAAAACAGAATTCTGACCTACAAACTCTGCAGCAGCCAACCAGTTTCCAACAGGAAACCAACCGACGACCTTGGCAGCAATCAGCCCACAACATCCAGGATTTGGACAATGACTGCTAGCTTCCCTAATTTTTTTTTTTTTTCCCCTCTGTCTCTGCATCCAGTTCAGGACCAACCACAGAAAGCCAAATTCTATCTTCAAACCAGTCATATAAAATGGACTGCTTCTCATTAGTCACCTCCAGCTTCTCTATACCAATAACCAATCAATGTATTCCTGAAGCCTTCTCTTTTCAACTATAAAGTTTTCCCACTCCCGTGCCTGCCTTTGAGCTCTGCCAAACACACGTTATGGTGGCTGTAATACCGGTAATTTGAAAAAACCTAATGACAAGAAGATAAGACAATTACATAAGCGGCATGTAGAATTTACAAAATACTGCGGAAGAACACTTAATGTTCAATATATTTTTGATTTAAATTTTTTTTTCAACGTTTATTTATTTTTGGGACAGAGAGAGACAGAGCATGAACGGAGGAGGGGCAGAGAGAGAGAAAGACACAGAATCGGAAACAGGCTCCAGGCTCTGAGCCATCAGCCCAGAGCCCGACGCGGGGCTCGAACTCACGGACCGCGAGATCGTGACCTGGCTGAAGTCGGACGCTTAACCGACTGCGCCACCCAGGCGCCCCTATTTTTGATTTAAAAAGCAGGTTAAGATGACATAAATATTCATATAAAGGATATAAGCTTATATACAGCTATCTCTGGATACAGTAATTACTGCTATTTTTTATACCTGATTGCAGACGGCGGAGGCACGTGTCCGTTTTTGTGTTTGCGGGGCCAGCCCTGCCAAAGGGGATGTCCCCGGCTGAGACTCTGCGTTCACCCGCACGGGTCTGCCCGGGTCTCCGGGAGGGGCTCCCTGCGCGCCCCCGGCCTGCGCGGGGGCTTCTGGGAGATGTGGTCCAGCCGCCGGACCCGCGCACCTCCGTGCACCGCGGCCCCAGCCGCTGGGTCTTATTCCGCGGTGCGTGTGGGCAGGGCTGGTTCCGGGAGACGCGCCCCGTGAAAGTCTAGTGGCGGTCTCCGTGCCCAAGACCTCCAGGCGGATACCTGGAGAGGTGAGTCCCCCAATCTTACGGGGGCGCTGATGGCGGCAGGAATAGCCGAGAGTACTCGGGTCGTGCGAAGGACGAACGAAAAACGTTCGGCGCTCGCGAGGTCTGAGGGATGATATAGGATCTTCTTGGTTCTGTTGAGATGTGGAGGATGGCTACGACTTTGTGTTCCCAGGTTGGTGGGCTGGTGGGTTGGGGGGCAGAAGCCAGGGGTCCTTGGATTTAAGGGACAAATCTCGCCGGGTATTTTGGTTTGGGGGCAGCTGCGACACGACAACCCCAGGTTGAGGGAGAGGACAGTGAGGTAGGTAGTACAGGGATTTGGGGGACCGTCTGGGGCTGTATGTTCTTAGGTGTTTGTGGTTCGTGGCTAGATCTGTGTACTTTGGGGTTTGGGAGATGAGGGAGGAGTTAGGAAGTGGATGCCCCTGGTTTGGGGATGTGGTGGGGTCTTCAGGGTGAGAATGTGTTCTGGCATCCCAGGATTTGGAGATGTGGCTTGGACTTTGAGGAGGGGGGTCAGAGTCCCCACTTTCCTTGTTGATGTTCCTTCCTATGAGACCACCTTCACCTGTGACTCAGAGGGCTTTTCCGAAAGTGGGCCAGGGGATGTGTTATCAGAGCGATGGGCAGGTTGTCCTGGACACCAGGGTGGGCTGTTCCTTTGGCCAGGCCCTCTGTGGGTTGCCAAAAGACTGCCCCTGCTTTGCATCTGAGAAGCCCCAGAGCTCAAGGGGGTCAGCAGCTTCGCTACACACCCAGGTGCTGTGGAGTTAAAAGACCTAATCCTGGGGACTTGTTTCTGGCGGTAGTGAAGCCAGGAGTATCACACCTTATAATCACCAGCACAGATATCTGCAAAAGAGAATTCCCCGTACTCCTGGCCACAAAGGCTGTAGAGATGTTGCTTTAACTTTGTTGTCCCAGTGGAAGTTATAGCTCCACATGTTAAAGGTGGAGATGTGAGTTTAGTAACAGATGAGCCCTGAGTCACAGCCTGGTTGTGCAGAGATTCTTTACATTCTTTATGGTCTTGCAGGTGGAGGTTGTTTTTGTTTTTTGGGTTTCTTTTAGTGTTTTAATTCCAGTTAGTTAACATACAATATTATATTAGTTTCAGATGTACAATATAGTGATTCAGCACTTCCATATATCACCCAGTGCTCATTACAAGTGCACTCCTTAATCCTCATCACCTATTTAACCCATCGCCCAACCCTCTCCCCTCTGGTAACCATCAATTCTTTATAATTAAGAGTCTGTTTCTTGATTTCTCTCTCTCTTTCATTTTCCCTTTGTTTGTTTTGTTTCCTAATTCCACATGAGTGAAATCATATGGTTTTTGTCTTTTTCTGATTTATTTTGCTTAGCATTATATTATACTCTCTAGCTCCATCCATGTAATTACAATGCAAGATTTCATTCTTTTTTTATGGCTGAATAATATTCATTATAAATATAAATCCCACATCTTTTTTATCCATCAATTGGTGGACACTGGGCTGCTTCCATATCTTAGCTGTTGTAAATAATGCTGCTATAAACATTGGGTGCATGTATCTCTTTGAATTAGTGTTCTTGTATTCTTTGCGTAAATACTCAGTAGTGTGATTGCACAAGGTAGTTCTATTTTTAACTTTTTGAGGAACTTCCATACTGTTTTCCACAGTGGCTGCACCAGTTTACATTCCCACCAATAGTGCAAGACGGTTCCTTTTTCGCCACATCCTTTCCAACACCTGTTGTGTTGTTGATTTTAGCCATTCTGACAGGTATGAGGTGATCTCATTGTAGTTTTGTAGTTTTGATTTGCATTTCTCTAATGATAAGTGATGATGAGCATCTTTTCATGATGGCCACCTGTATGTCTTCTTTGGAGAAATATATGTTCATGTCTAATGCCCATTTTTCAATTGGATTATTTGTATTTAGGGTGTTGAGTTATATCAGTTCTTTATTTTGGATACTAACCCCTTATTGGATAGGTCATTTGCAAATATCTTCTCCCATTCTGTAGGTTGCCTTTTAGTTTTTGTTGATTGTTTTCTTTGCTGTGCAGAGTTTTTTATTTTGATGTAGTTCCATTCATTTATTTTTGCTTTTGTTTCCCTTGCCTCAGGTAACATATCTAGAAAGACGTTGCTATGGCTGATGTCAAAGAAGTTACTGCCTGTATTCTCTTCTAGGATTTTTATGGTTTCAGATCTCGCATTTAGGTCTCTAATCCATTTTGAATTTTGTGTGTGATGAAAGTGGTCCAGTTTCGTTATTTTGCATGCTTCTGTCCAGTTTTCCCAACACCATTTGTTGAAGGGACTGTCCTTTTCCCATTGGATATTCTTTCCTGCTTTGTCAAAGATTAATAGACCATATGATTGTGGGTTTATTTCTGGACTTTATATTAATACTTTTATTTTCCTTTTAGGTAGAGTGGATCTGCAGAGACTGGGTATGAGGATTTCTGGCATGTGACTCAATCCTCACTGCTCCTACCTCCCTATTCTGCCCTCTTGGAATCTGCTGGCCCTGAGAGATCTGTGAAGAGAGGAGAAAATGGCCCCTAGGTTCCTGGCAGCAAGACCCCAGTGAGTGGGATTTAACCTCTTTCATGCAGTAAGCTCTTCCCCCAGTTAGATGACATGTGTTTATTTACTGCTTTGCAGAGCCCACTAAGTCTCTAAGACAAATATGAAACGTGGAACAGCTTTAAGAAAGTTCTCTTTCCCTCCTCAATGTACTCTCCCTACCTCACCACCATATCAGAACCCTGGCACACCTTAACCTTTGCCCCTACTTGCCATTAATTTAGTTCACAAATGATTCAGTATCTCTTCCACAAGCCCCAGTGTCTGCTGTGTACATTGAGAAGTGCTGTCTTTTCTTGAGGGCTTGTAGGCCTTGTTGAGGTTTTTGTTTTTGTTTTTGTTTTTTACTGCAGAAGATTTTAAAATTTAAATAGCATCAAGTTTATAGATGAATTGCAATAATAGTACAAGAACACCAACATTCCCTTTACTCACATTCATCAGTTGCCAACTTTTGCCCAGTTTCTTTATCTTTGTATCTCTATATATTTATAATTTTCAGAATCATTTGAGAGTAAGTTGCAGACATCATTGTGTCTTTTATCCCTAATTACTTTGGCACGCGTCTTCTGATCTCTCCTCTCTCATTCATGGTTTTACCTATTTGGGTCCTCTCTCTTTTCATTTTGAGAAGTCATATGCATATGTCATATGGAAGGTATATCAAAGCCTATGAGGACAGTAAAAAGATCAGCGGTTACCAGGGATTGATGGGAAGTGATGAATAGGTAGAGCGCAGAAGGTTTTTAGGGTGGTGAGAATACTCTGTATGATACCATAATAATGGATACATAACATTATACATTTGCCCAAAGCCATAGAATGTGCAAAATCAAGAGTGAACTCTAATGGAAACTATGAACTTTGCATGATTATGATGTGTCAATGTAGGTTCATCAATTGTACCAAATATATCCAGTGGGGATGCTGACAATGGAAGAGACCATGCATGTGTGGAAGCAGGGGATATTTGGGAAATCTTTGTACTTTCCCCTCAATTTTTCTGTGAACCTTAAACTGCTCTTAAAAGATAAAGCCTTAAAAAAACCTCACATAACACAAAATTAACCATTTTAACCATTTTTCAGTGAACAGTAGTACAATAGTGTTAACTATATGCACTTTGTTGTGCAACTAATCTTCAGAAATATTTACTATTTATTTATTTATTTATTTATTTTTTTTTTTTTTTTAAAGTTTGTTTATATATTTTGAGGGGGGAGAGCTGCAGAGAGAGTAAGAAAGAGAATCCCAAGCAGGCTCTGCACTATCAGCACAGGGCCCGATGCAGGGCTCAAACTCACAAACTGAGATCATGGCTGAATGGAAACCAAGAGTTGACTGATCAACTGAGCCACCCAGGAGCCCCTAGAGCTTTTGTTTTTTGTTTTTTGTTTTTTAATGTTTATTTTTTTGAGAGAAAAAGAGAGAGAGTGAGGTGGGGAGGAGCAGAGAGACAGGGAGAGAGAATCCCAAGCAGGCTTCTCACTGTCAGCACAGAGCAAGATGCAGGGCTTGATCCCACAAACCATGAGATAGTGACCTGAGCTGAAGTCGGACACTCAACTGAGCTACCCAGGCAGCCTGAGAACTTTTTTATCTTGCAGAGTTGAAATTCTATACCCATTGAACTATAACTCCCTATTTCCCCCTCCACTCAGGCCTTTCCTTTACTCCTTTAATCATGGTTTCCCTTAGGTCTGTGAGCATGTTTGTAATGGCTCTTTTGAAGTCTTTTTCTGATGAATCTGACAAGGCAGTTTCTCTTGCCTGCTTTTCCAGGGTATGGGTCATACTTTTCTGTTAATTTGCATGCCTCACAATTTTTGTTGGGAAATGGACATTTTAGATAATAGATTGTATTTAAAAATATTTTTAATATTTACTTACTTTTGAGAGAGAGAGAGTGTGTGAGTGGGCAAGGGGCAGAGAGAGGGAGCCACAGAATCCGAAGCAAAATCTGTCAGCTCAGAGCCCAATGCAGGCTTGAACCCACCAACGGTGAAATCATGACCTGAGCCGAAGTTGGACACTCAACCGACTAAAGCTACCCTGTTGTCACCCTCCCCCCCCCTTTTTTTAAATCATAGCTGTGTTGGTGGCTGTTGATATTTTATTGTGGTTTTCATTTACATTTCTATAATTACTAATGATGTTGAGTTTCTTTTCATGTGTTTATTGTCTATTTGAATATCTTCTTTAGAGAAATGTTTATTCAAGTCCTTTGCCCTTTTATTTTATTTTATTTTATTTTATTTAAGTTTATTTACTTTGAGAGAGAGAGAGAGAGAGAGAGAGAGAGAGAGACAGAGAGACAGAGAGAGAGCACATGTGCATGCAAGTGGGGGAGGGGCAGAGAGAGGGAGAAAAAGAATCCAAAGCTGGCTCCATTCTCTGAGCTGTCCGCACAGAACCCGACAAGGGCTCGATCTCACAAACCATGAGATCATGACCTGAGCTGAAATCAAGAGTCAGAGTTGGACACCCAACTGACCGAGCCACCCAGGTGCCTGAAGTGTTCTTTATTTCTTCATGTGGATTGAGTTATTGTGTAGTGACATTTTGGTTAAGCCTAAAGGACTTCTCCCTTTATAATTTTTCGTTAAAAACCAGAACTCCTGACTATTATGACAACTCTGGAGATTATATTTGCCCCGTTCCCTAGGTTTACTTTGGTTGCTTGTTATAGTTGTTGATATTTGTTCATTTACTGGCTTTTCTGGACTAATTTTGTGAAGTCTAAATTCATTGTTGTATGTGGCCATAGAAGTCTCTTGTTCTACTGGTGAACTAGTGATTCAATAGAAATTTTCTTTCCCTGGAACCAGAAATAATGCCCTAGTCTTTGCAGATGGTGTGTGTGTGTGTGTGTGTGTGTGTGTGTGTGTGTGTGTGTTGTGGCACAATTTCAACACTTAGGCATTTGGCAACTATGCCTTGATTTTCACTTCCTGGTTGGATAGAGCCTGAAGGTAAATCAGAGGTGAATCTTAGGGCCTTCTCTAGTAAACACTCATAAAGGGGCGCCTGGGTGGCTCAGTCGGTTAAGCGTCTGATTTCGGCTCAGGTCATGATCTTACAGTTTGTGGGTTTGAGCCCCACATTGGGCTCTGTGCTGACAGCTCAGAGCCTGGAGCCTGCTTTGGATTCTGTGTCTACCTCTCTCTCTGCCCCTCCCTCACTCACGCTCTGTCTCTCTCTGCCTCTCAAAAATAAAGAAACATAATAAAAATTAAAAAAAAAACAAAACTCATAAAGATACAAGTAAAAATAATTTATTGAAGCTTTAGTTTTAGTGACAAAAGTATTTCAACATCTTAAATTATTATTATCCTATTATAGCCTATCATATAATGGAGGATACTTTAACTCTTACAAGGGATGAGTTTGCTCATTATCTACTGTTCTTTTTGTTTGTTTGTTTTATCTACTGTTCTGAAGTGATAGCCACGGTAAATTATTATATGAAAAAACTGAAATCATTTATAATAAAATAATGAAAACACAAAACTTTGTGTATACTTTTGAATGTTTTCAAATACTTATATGAATCCTGGAGAACATTGTGGAAAGATGTTCATCATCTTGTTAACATTGGAATTGAGTTAGAGGATGAAGTGGAGGGGAAATACTGACTTTTCCATATATAATTAAACAGGGAAAGGTGAAGAAAACTGATTAAAAATGCCCAAAGGGAGAGGGAAAAATACAGCAAAATTTTAAAAAGAGTATAAAAGTAGCGGTATAGGGGCACCTGGGTGGCTCAGTCATTTAAGTAGCTGACTCTTTATTTCAGCTCAGGTCATGATCTCAATGGTTCATGAGTTCAAGCCCCACATCAGACTCTGCGCGGACAGTGCTGAGCCTGCTTGGGATTCCCTCTCCTCTCTCTCTGCCGCTCCTCCTGCTTGCACGCGTGCTCTCTCTCTCAAATAAATAAACTTAAAAAAAAATTAAAAATGTAGCAGTATATCATGGTGACCAAGCTTGTGGACTCAGAAGCCAGTCTTTGTGGGTACAAATCCATTCTTTCCATTTGTTGTGTTACATGAAGCAAATTCTTCTAATGCCTTTTCTGGTCTTATTTTATACATTTAAATAATAGGAGTAATTGTATCTTTTTCTCTCTCTCTCTCTCTCTATATATATATGTATGTATGTATATATAGAACATATATGATCTCTCTCTCATATATATATATATATATATATATATATATATATATATATATATATAATATATGTCTATTTATTTATTTAAGGGATCTCTACACCCAACATGGGGCTCAAACTTATGACCCCGAGATCAGGAGTCACACACCCTTCTGACTGAGCTGGCCAGGTGCCCCTATATATATTTTTTAGCATGGAATGGTATAGTCCTTTTTTTTACAATCCATGTAAAATCTGTACATGAGCCTGCTGTGTAGTAATAGCTTAACATTGCTTTTAAAAAAACTATTACTGGGGCGCCTGGGTGGCGCAGTCGGTTAAGCGTCCGACTTCAGCCAGGTCACGATCTCGCGGTCCGTGAGTTTGAGCCCCGCGTCGGGCTCTGGGCTGATGGCTCAGAGCCTGGAGCCTGTTTCCGATTCTGTGTCTCCCTCTCTCTCTGCCCCTCCCCCGTTCATGCTCTGTCTCTCAATGTCCCAAAAATAAATAAACGTTGAAAAAAAATAAAAAAAAAATAAAAAAACTATTACTTTTGATTCCTTAGAAGAATGTTGAATTGTTGGATGAAAAGAGAAAGACTCTAACATTGGAAAAGAAATTTCCAGCTACATGGTGTTTATAAGAGACAGCCAAAACAGATTCATACACGCTAAAAATAAAAAGACATTTTAAAATGGTATCACAAGAAAGTGTTAACAAAATAGTTTCAAGTGTAGCAATAATATCAGACAAATAGGAAGCAAGGAATAATATTAAATAAGGCAAAGGAATTAAAATTCTGTATCACTATATGGGAAGAAACTAAAATGAGTGGAACAAAAGTCAGGAATAAAAGAACAAGAAAGCAAAATAAATAGGATTTCTTGAATATGAAGGGAGCAGTGAGTTTAAATATTAAGCATACAAATATGTTAAACATAAATACCCTAATAGGAAAAAGCTACTTATTGTTGTACAATGTTAATTTTTTGGTTTTGATAATTATACCGAGATTCTATAAGATGTTAATATTTAGGGGAAGATGTTAACACACAGAAGGTCTCTATACTATTTTTGCGTCTTCTATGGTAGATTGTAGTTAAAAAGTTAAGCACTTACAGAACCAAGGCAGATGGCTAATAAAGAAAACAGGGCAGAATATTAGAATGAGTCTAATTACTCTGATCAGTGAAATATGAGAAGTTACTACTTTAAAATAACTTGGAAAATAAAAATGAGCTCGTTGAAATTAAAAGCGTAATAAATGGGCTGGATGGAAGAATGAATACAGTTTATTTAAAAAAATTTTTTAAATGTTTATTAATTTTGAGAGAGAGACAGAATGCAAGCGGGGGAAGGGCAGAGAGAGAGGGAGACACAGAATCTGAAGCAGGCTCCAGTCTCTGAGCTGTCAACACAGAGCCCCACGAGGGATTTGAACCCATGGACTGGGAACCCATGCACTGTGAGATCATGACCTGAGCCTAGATCGTGACCTGAGCTGAAGTAAGCTGCTTAACAGACTGAGCCACCCAGGCTCCCCAAAATGAATACAGTTTAAATGCATATGTTGAACAGGAAGATAGAAAGTGAGGAATTTTCCTGGATTCAGTGCAACTGACAGCTATGAAACAACAAATGAAGGGCATGGAGGATTCTGAAGGTCTACTATGTTCTCATCTTAGAGAAATTCCAGAAGGAAAGAGCAGCCAACACAAGGGGAGGAAAACACAGACGCCTATTCTTCATCCCCCGCCCCCCACCTCTGTCCCCAGCTACAGACCAATGGGAGTCCACTAGTCCAAGGGGCCACAAATGGTCCTGAGTGGTCATGTTGGCAGCTGTGGTAGAAACAGACACCCTAATAGGTGGCTTCTGGGAAAGAATATTTGACCAGACAGTCTCACAGTGCCTGTGAAAAGTCAAAATGCACAGACTCTTTGGTGAGCAATTCCAACCTAAAGCAAAAGTCACATCACATAAATGAAAAAAGGTAACACTTTAAAAATACTCATTACAGGGTTGCAGTGAAATCAAAACACTGAAAATAATTTAGATATCCACCAGTAGGGAATGGGTAAATAACCATGGCTCATCTTTACTGTGAAACTAAGCAGTTTAAAACACATTTTTTAATGTTTATGAGAGAGAGAAAGTGCGTGCAGGTGGCGGAGGGGCAGAGAGAGGGGGGAGACAGAATCTGAAGCAGGCTCCAGGCTCCTGAGCTGTGAGCACAGAGCCCCACAGGGGCTCAAATTCACAAACTGCAAGATCATGACCTGAGACCAAGTCGGATGCTTAACCAACTGAACCACCCAGGCGCCCCCAAACTAACCAGTTTAAAAAAAAACTGAAATACTTGTATGTACTGAGATAGAAAAATTCCCAAGAAATAATGTTAACTAACTAAAACAAGTACAAAACAGTATGTGTAATTTATTTAAGCAAAGCAAAACTGGGGCGCCTGGGTGGCGCAGTCGGTTAAGCGTCCGACTTCAGCCAGGTCACGATCTCACGGTCCGGGAGTTCGAGCCCCGCGTCGGGCTCTGGGCTGATGGCTCAGAGCCTGGAGCCTGTTTCCGATTCTGTGTCTCCCTCTCTCTCTGCCCCTCCCCCATTCATGCTCTGTCTCTCTCTGTCCCAAAAATAAGCAAAGCAAAACTATGTATTTCTTTTATTTATTTATTTATTTATTTATTTATTTATTTATTTAATTCCTTTATTTATTTTAGAGAGTGAGAGTGTGGGAGCAGGGGAGAGGGGCAGAGGGAGAGAGAGAGAGAGAGAGAGAGAGAGAGAGAGAGAGAATCTTAAGCAGGCCTCACACTCAACACAGAGCCTGACATAGAGCTCAGTCCCACAACCCTGGCATCATGACCTGAGCCAAAATCAAGAGTCAGGTGCTCAACCACCTGAGCCACCCAGGCCACCCCCAAAACTACCTATTTCTACATGTTTTATACTCAATATAAATAAGTTCAACTCTTAAAAATGTACACACTAGTAACAATCACTTAGAAAATGTAGTATATAATCACGATATAAACTATCATACAAATAAGACCTTAGACAGGTCTAAAAATAAGTCTTGGAATAAAGCCTGAGAGAAGTCTAAAAAGAATAATGGTAGATCTGTATAAATAAAAGTATAAAATTTTACTGAAGGACATAAAAGACCTGAATATAGGGAAACAGATATCCCAATTCTAGATAGGTAGGTTTATTGTTAAAATGTCAGTTCTTTCTGGGGCGCCTGGGTGGCACAGTCGGTTGAGCGTCTGACTTCAGCCAGGTCACGATCTCGCAGTCCGTGGGTTCGAGCCCCGCATCGGGCTCTGGGCTGATGGCTCAGAGCCTGGAGCCTGTTTCCGATTCTGTGTCTCCCTCTCTCTCTGCCCCTCCCCCGTTCATGCTCTGTCTCTCTCTGTCCCAAAAATAAATAAACGTTGAAAAAAAATTAAAAAAAAATAAAATGTCAGTTCTTTCTAAGGTAATCTTTAAATTCTAGGCCATCGCAATCAGAATGCCAGTATCAATTTTTAAAAATAGAATTCACTAGCTCATACCAGTTCTCAGTTGGAAGACAAAATGGGCCCAAAGAGCCAGAAAAGTTTTGGACGGTAATTACATTAATGGAAAGACTTGCCCTATCAGGAGCCAAATATTCCATAAAGCTTCAGAGTGGTATTGGGATAGGAACACAAACCTAAAGAGAGCTGGAAAGAATGGCTGTTCTGTAAATGGTGTGTGGACAGTTGTTTATCTGGGAAAAAAAAAACAGTTACATCTCTACCTCACACTGTGCTCACTTCAGCAGCACATAACTAAAATTGGAATGACAGGCTCCGTAGCTCAGGAGTTAGAGCAGTGTTCTCATAAAATTGGAATGACAGAGATTAGCATGGCCCCTGCTCAAGGATGACACCCAATTTCATCTCTACCTCACATGGTACCCCAAAATCAACTCCAAAAGAAATTTAAGAATCATAAGAATCTTCTAACATAATTAGAAGAAAATAAAGGGTTTTTAAAACAATTTTATTTAATGTTTATTTATTTTTGAGAGAGAGGGAGATACAGAATCTGAAGCAGGCTCCAGGCTCTGAGCTGTTAGCACAGAGACCGACAGGGGGCTAGAACTCATGAACGGGGAGGGGCTCATGACCATGAGCCACCCAGGCGCCCCTAAAGGTGTTTTGTTTTTTTTTTTAACGAAGGATGAAAATACCTTTGCATGTAAGAAACGAAATTCAGAATCCATAAAGGAAGAGAATGATAAATATAACAGCAAAAACTGAATATTTTAAAAGTTCAAAGACGCCACCCCTTCCACCCAAGATGTGTAAATTGAGATTAAAACCTCTGGGACCAATTCCAATCCAGTCAAGGGAGGAGAGACTGGGGACTAATATCCCCCTCAGATCCCCGTAGAAGAGAGAGGTGTGCCTAGTACAGACTGGGAAACCTGACTAGGCAAAGGTATGGTGTAAAATAAAGATAGCGGAATAAAGACACCGCCTTTGTTGGCGCATATCCCACCCTTCCATGCTCTCCCCTCCCCAGCTCCTACCAGGCTCCAATTCTGCCCTCTTCCCAGGTATCTCATATTTAAAACATTCCGGAAAAGACAATGATTTCTTCTGTCACAGCCTGGGGATCCTGCGTGGGCAAAGGTGTGGAGAAGCCCGTCCTCCCTCCTCCCCTCCTACCCCACAACAGGTACCCCGGACCTGCCCCCTCTTCCAAAATCCCAAATGCCCTCTGAGAAGCGAGCGAAACAGCCAATCTAGCTGGGAAAGGGCCAGCACGCGACAAATACTTGCGGTAAGCAGGGGCAGACGAGTGAGATTAGCGCAGTGATTTAGGAAATAGTCCCGAGACTAGAGAAAACTCCACTAAGGAAATCGGCACATTGGGACCTCATAGGGAGATGAGCCAGTAACAGAAAAATTCTCGGAGAAAGGATCTAATCAAGACCTGAAAGGCCCTTGGTTCCCAAAGCAACGCTTCAGCGTCCCTTGGTGCGGTGGATTCCCTCCCAGGGACCTTTTGCTGTTGCGAGGACCTGCCCCCACCGGTCACTCACAGCCTGATTGGCCCGGCTTCGCAGGCCTCCCTTTAGCGCCTTTGTTGTTGGAAGGTCCAGCCTTAGGAGCGCTGGTCTGTCAATCATGGTCTCTTTCCGTCCTCCTGTCCCTCAAAACCACAGTCCAAGTGCATGGCACTGTCTGGACTTGAAACGCAAATGCCCAGATCAGAACCAGAGAGCCAGTCTGCATGATACTGTTCCCTCTATTTGGAAAACAGTCGCGGAGCAGAATAGGGCTCTGAATTCTGTGGGTGGAGATTGGAGTCGAGTGGCTCGCGGGTCCCAGGGAAGGCCAGGAAACAAACAAACGCAAGAAGGCCACAGACCCTTTGAAATGGAAATTTTAAACTGTTCCCTCCAAAGAGAGTTCCAGATACCTACATAAAGAGGAGTTTGCTGAAATTAAACCCGTTGGTCACTGCTTCCTGTAAGCGAAGCGCTGCGCCCAGAACTGAGGCAAACTGGAGAACATTAAAATGGCTGCAAACCCTGGGACTTTACTGACAAGTTATTTGAATCAAATGCAAAGCCCTGCTACCTGCCCCCTCTGTACTCTGATTGCTGGTTAGAAACCTGCAATTTGCCCCTGGATTTGGTTTTTGCAGAGAAGGGGCCCTTCACCGCAAGCGTCTGATTTTATTCATTAATATCTTCTCTGTCCATTTCCTTTATTATTTATGATTTATTATGCCATTGGTAGAGACCTGCCGTGTACAAAGTCGAGTCTCGGAGTTTACGGGTTGTAACAAGGCCAGAGGGTCTCCTGCGCCGAGTGCAAATCTCCGAGAAGATGAAGCCAAAAGCGCGAAACATGATTGGAAGCCGAGATGCTGCGCCCAGGGCAAGCGTTCTTGCCCAGCGTCCCGCAAGAAACTTTTGTTATTGTTTGTAGGTGGGTGTCCGCAAACGCTTTTTATTTGTCAAGAAGAGGAGAACCCCTCTTCCCTTGCACATCCATTGGCTAAGGACTCTTATGTTTGAGATACCTTCATTCTTCCCTTCTTCTTCGGTGTTGCCTTGAAACCGAGTACAGTTATTAACATTTAATCGGGTTTCCCTTTGACCACCGTTTCCGAAAGCCCGTCCCCACGCGAAGGCACAGGCGAGCGCGGGGCCGGAAGAAGCCGTACTGGCAGATGGTGCTGAGCGTTGTTCCACATTTTTGCGTTGTCCCGGCAAGAGACCGCCCGACGAGGGACGCAGCCACCCTGAAGTCCTCCGGGTGCGTGGTGCGTGCCTGGGATTTCAGCAGTCGCTAGGGTTCCAAATCCCAGAGGTAAACCTGCAGCTCTGCCTGCTCCAACCGGATTTGGGCGCCGTCGCAGGGACTGCTCCACGTGGTTTCCCGACCACCGACTGGCAGGGTCTTGATATTAAAGGTAAAAGCGAGCATTTTTCAGTCCACCCGGGTAAAACATCCTTTTATTTTTCGGCAGCTGTTTTTTGCAGGACGCCCTTCAGGAACAGTTGGCCAGTGGTGTCAAGTTTATTAAATAAATTCCTGGTTTAGAATGTATTGATACTATAGCGCCCAACCCTTAAAAAAATTCCATTCTCATTAGCTCTATTATTTAGTGGAATGTCTGTGATAAGGACAGCCAGTTATAGCAGCTTGGGGGATTTTATGTTAAAACTAACTCTTAGTTTTGGGGCGCCGGGGTGGCTCCTTCGGTTAAGCGTCCAACTTTGGCTCAGGTCACGATCTCGAGGTTTTGTGAGTTCGAGCCCCGCGTCAAGCTCTGTGCTGACAGCTCAAAGCCTGGAGCCTGCTTCCGATTCTGTGTCTCCCCGTCTCCCCGTCTCTCGGCCCTTCCCCTGCTCGTGCTCTGTCTCTCTCTGTCTCTCAATAATAAATAAATGTCAAAAAAATTTTTTTAAACCCAACTTTTAGTTTTGATTGTCCTAGGCTTCATAACATTTATTTTGAGAAATTGCTGTGAAAGGCACAGCAAGTTACTTTGGAATTTTGTTTGTTTGTTTTAAGGGAAAATAAGTTACTGATTTTTATATTTTAGTAATAATTCCCCAATTTCTTTAAAATCTTATTTTTTGGGAAGAGATATATAGAGAGTGGTTTTTGTAAAAGGAATAGCTAGTTAAGGAGATTTAGAGATTTTTGTTTTGTTTAAAAAACAAAAACAAAAACCCCTGGTTTGACTCTTTTAATAATAGGTAATAGCACTACCTTCCCAAATTGACCTTCCCACTACCTTCCTTTAAAATATTACTCAGTGGATCTCTTATTTTGGTAGGATTTATTTCATGACTTTGGGTGAGAGACCTCATATAGGCTTAGGTCCCTATGCCAAATGAAATTTTTTCCTTGGGAATATTGCATTTTCTTCTTTGACCATGCATCAGTTTAGAAATGTGTTTACTGAGTTTTCATTTTCTCCTTTTTCTTCTGCCTTGTCTAGCTCACAAAGCAAATACTAACCAAAAAGAATAACTTGATGGATTTGGAGAGATATTTTGATTGTGCTTATCACTATGCGAGGTTGATTTTTACTCATTGAGCATCAGGCACAGTCCTGGGAGGCCAACAGCCTCATTCAGATCACATATCCAGCCTTTATTACCTGTCTGACCTTGAACCTACCAATGAACCTCTCTGTGGCTTTGATTTGTCATAGGAAAAATGGTAGCATTCAGAGTAACTGGCTGCCAGGTTCACATTGATGATCCAGGGGAAGTGCCTGCTCCTTGCTGCCCCAATCTTTGCCCTGTTAATTGAAGAAATACTGCTATAAACACTTCCTGGAGGTGCATTTACTCTCCTAATGGCTTATGGAGAAACCCCTTCACATTTTCAGTTGCTTCCTCTGCTTTTTGTCATTCTTAACCCACCTCACTTGACCTTGTGTGATCTTAATTGTGTGTGTTTGCACTGATAGAATTTTGGCTTACCTTTCTCTTCAAAGCCTGATTGCCCACCTCCTACCTCTGCCAGAATGTGGAATTTCTCAGGACCCACTTGCAGCCCATCCCTAGAGTCTTGTATGATTCCTCCCCCATCCCCATCACTGCAACTTTATTGATTTAATATTTCATGGTGGGCATCCCCTCCTGACTTTGTATTATGTTAAATTATATTGAGTTTCTGTGCTGTGTTACAGTTCATGGAGGCAGGTGGGCCTGGGTAAGATTTTGCCTTCTGCTCCTGAAGGAGGGTCACAAGAGTTGTTGAAAGAGATGGGGAGACACTGGACTGATATTTATTTATTTATTTAAATTCCAGTTAACATATAGTGTAGTTGGTTTCAGGAATAGAACCCAGTGACTCATCACTAGCATATAACACCCAGGGCTCATCCCAAAAAGTGCCCTCCTTAATGCCCATCACCCATTTAGCCCATCCTCCCACCAACCTCCCCTCCAGGAACCCTCAGTTTGTTCTCTGTATTTAAGAGTCTCTTATGGTTTGCCCTCTTCTCTGTTTTTATCTTATTTTTCCTTCCTTCCCCTATGTTCATCTATTGTGTTTCTTAAATTCCACGTATGAGTGAAATCATCTGATATTTGTCTTTCTCTGACTGACTTATTTTGCTTAGCATAATACACTCTAGTTCCATCCACATTATTGCAAATGGCAAAATTTCATTCTTTTTGATGACTGAGTGGTATTCCATTCTATATATATACATCTTCTTTATCCATTCATAGTCGATGGACATTTGGGCTCTTTCCATAGTTTAGCTATTTTTGATAGTGCTGCTATAAACATTGGGGTGTATATGCCCCTTTGAATAAACATTTTTGTATCCTTTGAATAAATACCTAGTAATGCAATTGCTGGATCGTAGGGTAGTTCTATTTTTACATTTTTGAGGAACCTCCATATTGTTTTCCAGAGTGGCTGCATCAGTTTGCCTTCCTACCAGCGGTGCAAAAGAGATCCTCTTTTTCCGCATTGTCACCAACATCTGTTGTTGTCTGAGTTGTTAATGTTAGCCATTCTGACAGGTGTGAGGTGGTATCTCATTGTGGTTTTGATTTGTATTTCTCTGATGATGGGTGATGTTGAACATCTTTTCATGTGTCCATAAGTCATCTGGTTATCTTCTTTGGAAAAGTGTTTATTTGTGTCCTCTGCCCGTTTCTTCACTGGATTGTTTGTTTTTGGGGTGTTGACTTTGGTAAGTTATTTATAGATTTCGGATAACCCTTTATCCAATATATTATTTGCTAATATCTTCTCCCATTCCGTCAGTTGGCTTTTAGTTTTGTTGTTTACTTTGCAGTGCAGAAGCTTTTTATCTTGATGAGCTCCCAATAGTTCTTTGCTTTTGTTTCCCTTGCCTCTGGAGACATGCCTTGTAAGAAGTTGCTGCAGCTGAGGTCAAAGAGGTTGTTGCCTGTTTTCTCCTCTAGGATTTTGATGGTTTCCTGTCTTACATTTAGGTTTTTCATTCATTTTGAATTTGTTTTTGTGCATTGTGTAAGAAAGTGGTCCAGTTTCATTCTTCTCTATGTCACCATCCAGTTGTCCCAGCACCATTTGCTGAAGAGACTGTCTTTTTTCCATTGGATACTCTTTCCTCTTTGTCAAAGATTAGTTGGCCATACGTTTGTGGGTCCGTTTCTGGGTTCTGTATTCTGCTCCGTAGATCTATGTGTCTGTTTTTGTGCCAGTACCATCCTGTCTTGATGATTATAGCTTTGTAGTACAGCTTTAAAGTCCAGAATGTGATGCCTCCAGCTTTGGTTTTCTTTTTACTTTGGCTATTCGGGGTCTTTCCTGGTTCCATACTAATTTTAGGATTGTTTGTTCTGGCTCTGTAAAGAATCCTAGTATTATTTTTTAAAATTTTTTAATGTTTATTTATTTTTGAGAGAGAGAGACAGAGCGTGAACAGGGGGAGGAGCAGAGAGATAAGGAGGCAGAATCAGAAGCAGGCTCCAGGCTCTGAGCTGTCAGCACAGAGCCTGATGTGGGGCTCGAACTCACAAACTGTGAGATCATGACCTGAGCTGAAGTCGGACGCTTAACCAACTAAGCCACCCCACCTAGGTGCCCTTTGAATGCTAGTATTATTTTGATAGGGATTGCATTAAATGTGTAGATTGCTTTGGATAATATAGACATTTTAACAATATTTGTTCTTCCAGTCCATGAGCATGGGATGCTTTTCCATTTCTTTGTGTTTTCTTTCATTTCTTCATAAGCTTTCTATTGTTTTCAGCGTACAGATCTTTTACCTCTTTGGTTAGGTTTATTCCTAGGTATCTTATGATTTTTGGTACATTTGTAAATGGGATTGATTCCTCAATTTCTCTTCCTGTTGCTTCATTATTGGTGTATAGAAATGAATCTGGTTTCTGTACATTGATATATCCTGTGACTTTGCTGAATTTATGTATCAGTTCTAGCAGTTTTTTGGTGGAGTGTTTTAGGTTTTCCATGTAGAGTATCATGTGACCTGCAAAGAGTGAAAGTTTGACTTATTTGCCAATTTGTATGCCTTGTATTTCTTTTTGTTGTCTGATTGCTGAGATTAGGACTTCCAGTACTATGTTGAACTAAGTGGTGAGAGTGGACATCCCTGTCGTGTTCTTGACCTTAGGGGGAAAGCTCTCAGTTTTTCCCCATTGAGGATGATATTAGTTGTAGGCCTTTCATATATGATTTTTATGAAGTTGATGTATGTTCCTTCTATCCCTACCTTCTTGAGGGTTTTTTTTTTGTTTTGTTTTTGTTTTTTATTTTTTTTAATATTTTTTTTTCAACGTTTTTTATTTTTTTATTTTTGGGACAGAGAGAGACAGAGCATGAACGGGGGAGGGGCAGAGAGAGAGGGAGACACAGAATCGGAAACAGGCTCCAGGCTCCCAGCCATCAGCCCAGAGCCTGACGCGGGGCTCGAACTCACGGACCGCGAGATCGTGACCTGGCTGAAGTCGGACGCTCAACCGACTGCGCCACCCAGGCGCCCCGAGGGTTTTTAATTAAGAAAGGATGCTGTATTTTGTCAAATACTTTTTCTGCATCTATTGAAAGGATCATATGGTTCTTATCCTTTCTTTTATTAATGTGGTTTATCATACTGATTGATTTGTGAATATTGAACCAGCCCTGCAGCCCAGGGCATGATCAGGATCCCACTTAATCATGGTGAATAATTATTTTAATGTACTGTTGAATTCAATTTGCTAGTATCTTGTTGAGAATTTTGCATCCAGGTTCATCAGGGACTATAATTCTCCTTTTTGGTGGGGTCTTTGATTTTGGAATCAAGATAATTCTGGCTTCATAGTATGAGTTTGGAAGCTTTCCATCCATTTTTATTTTTTTAGAACAGTTTGAGAAGAATAGGTATTAACTCTTCTTTAAATATCTGGTAGAATCCCCCTGGGAAGCCATCTGGCCCAGGACTCCTATTTGCTGGGAGATTTTTGATAACTGATTCAATTTTTTTGTTGGTTATGGGCCTGTTCAAATTTTCTATTTCTTCCTGTTAGTGTTTTGGTAGTGTGTGAGTTTCTAGGAATTGTCTATTTCTTCCAGATTGTCCAGTTTGTTGGCATATAATTTTTCATACAATTGTTTGTATTTTTGTGGTGTTGGTTGTGATCTCTTTCATTGTGATTTTTATCTATTTGGGTCCTCTCTTTTCTTTTTAGAAGTCTGGGTAGGGGGTTATCATTTTATTTATTCTTTAAAAAACCCAGCATTTAGTTTCATTGATCTGTGGTATTTTTTGTTTGTTTGTTTCTATATTGTTTATTTTTTGCTCTAATCTTTATCATTTCCCTTCTTCTGCTGGCCTTGGGCTTTATTTGCTGCTCCTTTTCTAGCTCCTTTAAGTGTAAGGTTAGGTTGTGTATTTGGAACCTTTCTTGCTTCATGAGATAGACCTGAGTTGCAATGTACTTTCCTCTTAGGACTGTCTTTGCTGCATCCTAAAGGGTTTGGACTGTCATGTTTTCATCTTCTTTTGCTTCCATGTGTTTTAAAATTTCTTCCTTAATTTCCTGGCTAACCCATTCATTCTTTAGTAGGATGTTCTTTAACCTCCATGTATTTGGGGGCTTTCCAAATTTTTGTGTGTAATTGATTTCAAGTTTCATAGTGTTGTGATCTGAAAATGTGCATGATATGATCTCAATCTTATTGTACCTGTTGAGGGCTGATTTGTGACCCAGTATGTGATCTGCTCTGGAGAATAATCCATATACACTCGAGAAGAATGTGTATACTACTGCTTTAGGATGAAATATTCTGAATATATCTGTTAAGTCCATCTAGTCCAGTGTGTCATTCAAAGCCATTGTTTCCTTGTTGATTTTCTGCTTAGATGATCTGTCCATTGTTGTAAGTGGGGTATTAAAGTCTTCTACTACTATGGTATTATTATCAATGAGTTTCTTTGTGATTAATTGATTTATATATTGGGTTCTTCCAAGTTGGGAGCATAAATATTTACAATTGTTAGCTCTTCTGGATGGATAGACCACTTAATTATGATATAATGCCCTTCTTCATCTCTTGTCACAGCCTTTGTTTTAAAATCTAGTTTGTCTGATATAAATATAGCTACTCCATCTGTCTTTTGACCTCCATTACCATGATAGATGGTTCTCCATCTCCTCATTTTCAATCTGCAGGTGCCCTTAGGTCTAAAACAAGTCTCTTGTAGGTGGCATATAAATGAATCTTACTTTTTATCCATTCTGATACCCTATGTCTTTTTTTTTAACGTTTATTTATTTTTGAGAGAGGGGCAGAGTGTGAGTGGGGGAGGGGCAGTGAGAGAGAGGGAGACAGAATCTGAAGCAGGCTCCAGGCTCTGAGCTGTCAGCACAGAGCCCGACACAGGGCTCAAACTCACACACTGCAAGATCAGGACCTGAGCCAAAGTCAGCCGCTCAACCAATTGAGCCACCCAGGTGCCTTCCCTCCCCCCCACCCCCACCCCCCGCCCCAGTCTTTCAATTGGAGCATTTAGTCCATTTACATTCAGAGTGGTTATTGACAGATATGAATTTAGTGCCATTGTGTTACCCGTGGAGTTGGTGTTTGAGGTGGCGTTCTCTGGTCCTTTGTATTCTTTCATTGCCTTAGTCTTCTTTTTTTTCCTCCACTCAGTCCCCCTTAAAATTTCTTACGGGGCTGACTTAATGGTCATTAATTACTTTAGTTTTTGTTTGTCTGGGAAGGTCTATATCTCTCCTTCTATTCTGAACGATAGCCTTGCTGGATAAAGTGGTCTTGGCTACATATTTTTCGTATTCAGCACATTGAGTCTTTCCTGCCACTTCCTTCTGGCCTGCCAAGTTTTCAGTGGACAGGTCTGCTGCTACCCTTATGTGTCTAGGTTAAGGACCTTTTGTCCCTAGCTGCTTTCAGAATTCTCTCTCTATCTTTGTATTTTGAGGGGAGTTGATTTTGAAGAGAGTTCTCTGTGCCTCTTGGACTTGAATGACTGTTTCTTTCCCCAGATTAGGGAAGTTCTCTGCTATAATTTGCTCCAGTAAACCTTCTTCCCCCATTTCCTGCCCTTCTTCTGGAATTCCTATGATACAGATATTATTTTGTTTCATGGAATCACTTAGTTCTCTTAAGTCTCCCCTCATGATCTAATAATCTGCTTTCCCTCTTTTTTTCAGCTTCATTATTTTCCATAATTTTATATTATTTCACACATTCTCTCCTCTGTTTCTTCAGTCCTCATTGTCAACTGTGTCCAGTTTATTTTGCATCACAGTTACAGCATTTTTTAATTCATTCTGACTAGTTCTTAGGTCTTTGATCTCTGCATCACGGGTGTCTTCTATGCTTTTTCCAAGCCCAGCTAGTAGTGTTATGACTATTGTTCTAAATTCTTGTTCAGATATATTGCTTATATCTGCTTTGAGCAAGTCCCTGGCTGTGATTTCTTCTTGACTTTTCTTCTGGGGAGAAGTTTCTGTCTTTTGCATATTTTAAAGTTTTGTTATGTGTCCTGCACCTGAGAGTACTACCATTTTAAAAAGCGGTCATACACTGTCCAGGGCCTGGCACTTCAAGAAGGGTTTCTGGTGTATGTTGCATGCACTCTGCTGTTGCATTTTTGGCTTCTCTTTCCCACTGGTCAGTCCCCTGCAGAACTCCTCCTTGCTTGTAGTGATGGAATGTTTGGACCTTCAAGTAGGTGTGCTTTGATTTGTTTGTTGAAATAACCCTGGAAACAAAGGAAAAGGGGGGGGCAGGGAGCCTGATCCCATATAAAGAGCAAAATGAAAGGGGAGAAAAGAAGGCCAAACAGAGAATCAAAAAACTGTAAAACTGATTCCAAAAAAACAGAAAGGGAAAAAAAAGTACAAGAAAAGAAAAAGAAGGAAAAATAAAAGAATAAAAAAGACTGATTCCCCCCGCCCCCAAAAAAGAGAAAAGAAAAATGAAAAAAAGAAAAAAACAGATAAGAAACTATGAGACTGAAACCAAAAGAAAAAAAGGAGGAGGAGAGAAAAAAAGAGTTGTCTTTTGGCGCATGTGGAGTGCTGGCTGTGATGGTCTGTAGGAGAGGCTGCCTGTGTTGGCTCAGAGTCAGTCTTGCCCCAGTAAATAAACAGTTGCCAGGCACAGAGTGGCAGGGTTTGGTGTTAAGCGATCCCGCCTCCACTGGGGGCTTCTGTGTTGCTCTCTGAGGTCCCACAGTGTTGATTTTGGGGGGGAAATGGCACCACCCAATGTCTCGTCCCTGCCCAGGGATCTCAATCCCTGCTTATTCATACAGCCCTAACAGAATAGCGAGGGCAGTCAGCTTGCCCTGCACCACAGTTCTCCTGCATTTTTTAATTTGGTGTGTGGCTGGGATTCAAAACCCAAAGTGTTTCTTAAAAATTTTTAATGTTTATTTATTTATTTTGAGAGGGGGGTGCAGACAGAAAGAGAGAGAGGGAGGGAGGGAGGGAGAATCCCAAGCAGGTTCTGCACTGTTGTGTAGAGCCCGACACAGGGCTCGATCCCATGAACCATGAGATCATGACCTGAGCCAAAACCAAGAGTTGGAGGCTTAACTGACTGAGCCACCCAGGCACCACCAAAACCCAAAGTCTTAAAGGACCCAGCAAAGCACGGATCTGCTCCCCTTATCTGGAGTAGAGCCTCTCCACCCTGCTCATGAAAGGCCTTTGGCTGGCACCTCCAGGGTCTCTTGTCCTTGGGGAGGCAATATAACCTTTTCCAAAAATACTCCAGGAAGGGGACTGTTCTCTCCCAGTGCACCCTGGAGATCTCTACACCACACTATGCACTGTGGGGGCAGCTCCCTCCTCCCCAGGAGCACCCGCCACAGCTCCTCTCTGGAGAAAGTCATGCACTTTCACAACCCCAGAGTTTGAGCTCCAAAAGCTGTTTGTAAAAAAGATCTGGGACACTCAGTACTTCTTTCTCCCCAGTCTGTGGTCCAGAAAAGTTTGCCTGTTGTGCTAACTTGATGCCACACTAACTCAACTCTTTCTCTCTTTTTTGACTTTCCATGGAAAGGGTTCCTTCCCCCTCTGTGGCACTGCCATTTTTTCTCCCAGTTCACATCCACGCACTTCACATCTGCCAAGCTGTCTCCCTCCAACTGTGGAGATCTTTCTGCCACTTTCAGTTCGATTTCTTGGGTGTTCCAAGTGATCTGACCTCAATAGAGCTGTGTTTGAGAGACAAGGAAAGCCTAGAGTGCCCCTACTACTGCGCCATGTCAACTCCTTGGACTAATAGTTCTTTAAAGGTTCCTCTAAGAAGGAAGAGACTGAACCTTCTCAAGCAAATCTTGTTTTTTATTCTTTCAGGTCTGAATTTTGGGCAAATCATGTAGAGATTGAAGAGGTAAGGCTAAGCTTTCAACATTCACACCAAGAAAGGCCCAGGAGTTGACTTGGGCTGTAGTTCGGGGTGGCAAAATGGTAGATGAGTGGACAACAGGAGGACTGAAACATAACCCAGAGGGAGAAGAGAAAATGCCCTTCAGAAATCAGGGCAAAATTCCAAAGTATCTCTTTCCCCATGGTATTGCTAGGATTTGGGTTTCCCTCCCAGCTCCACCCTTGCAGTGCCAGTGAGGGACAGAGGAGCTGTGGGGTGAGAGTTTGATCCCTCTGTTCAAATGCACACCTAGATGCATGTGTGGCACCTCCTGGTGTGCTGCCCCAGTGGATAAGTTCAGTTGCCTCATCAGGCACAGCATATATTTATTTCAGTTGAGACATCCAGGTTATATGGCACCTGCTGATTTGGTTTTGATCTCATGTCATGGTGATAATCAAGACAATGACCCTATCAGTTTAAAATTCTTCAGCTTGTGGGTAGGTGAGTGGGAGATAATTTTTATGTCTTAGTCACCTGTGATCGTTGTTATTTTTTACACAAACTATGGAGAATGTTTTTATAACTATAGATAATAGAGAAACCACTAATCATGTTAAAATTCTCCCATTTTTTGGTCCAGAGCTGGGACTGGACCCCTCATCAGTGAGGAGCCCTGAAAGTTGGAGTAAAAAAGCAAGTGTTCCTTTAAACCTCTCATCTGTCTTTCTCTCCTAATGCCTTCTTTAATTTTATTCACATCATTTTAAGGGGTTATATTTGGCTTGTTTAGACTCCAGGATAGGAAATGTCCCAGCTGAAGACTTCATTTTTTTTTTTTAAGTTTATTTATTTATTTTGAGAGAAAGAGAGCAGGGGAGGGCCAGAGAGATAGGGAGACAGAAAATCCCAAGCATTCATAGTGGAGAGCCATAATGGGGCTTGAACTCATGAATTGAGATCATGACCAGAGCCAATCAGACGCTCAACAGACTGAGCCACCCAGGCACCTCTGAAGACCTCAGATTCTTTTTTTTTTTTTTTTAATGTTTATTTATTTTTGAGACAGAGAGAGACAGAGCATGAACGGGGGAGGGGCAGAGAGAGAGGGAGACACAGAATCTGAAACAGGCTCCAGGCTCTGAGCTGTCAGCACAGAGCCCGACATGGGGCTCGAACTCATGGACCGTGAGATCATGACCTGAGCCGAAGTCAGACGCTTAACCGACTGAGCCACCCAGGCACCCCTGAAGACCTCAGATTCTAACCATATTACAAGAGTTGTCTGGTTTTGTTTTGTTTTGTTTTATTGTTATTGCTAGGTTCCCATTGTGGGTATGCCATGAAGGAGCAATCCAGATTCCTTGAGTAGTTTCCATATCTGTAGGCCTCTTCTGTAGAACTCTCAGGAGCAGTTCTATCAGAGTAGGAAAACCTGATCTTGGATATTTAGTTTCAATCTTTTGTGAGAAGTTATAAAGATAATTTTCCACCTCTAGCTGTAAAGTGCTCTTGGTGCATAGGAAATTAAGTCCTTCAGGGGGATTAAAATCTCATCTGGGTTACCCTAATTCCAAAAGTTTCGGTTGTTAGAATTTTCTTGAATTTTCATGAAAAAGTATTTCATATTTCCCATGAAGATTCATTCTCCTTAGCAGTGAATTTTGAACTTTGTTTTCTTAAACATCCAAATTAGGTTTTCCCCTAGTTTTTCTGATTTCTAACTCAACATTAGCGGTAACTTAGTCAAAAGGGCACAGTGCAGAGATAACAGTAGAAGGCACCTTCAACCCCACTGGGGAAGTGAGATTCCTGCTCCAAACAGAAACATTCTCACAATCTCAGCTTATTGGTTTGGAGCTTCAATTCTCTTATAATTTGTGCTCTAATGGAATTGGAGGGGGGTGGTGTGGAGAAGTGGGACTCTGTTTTTACCCAGATAGTTTTGATGCTGTGTATGTATATATTATTTGTCCTAAGTATTTCTTGTTTCAATTATAATTTTTTCTGTGAGCTGTCATTGATATAACAGTATTTTTTTTAAAGTTTTGTAAAACTAGGTAGTTTCGTATGTCAGCCTAGCACCCATAGGTGTCACCCATGCTAACCCTGCTGCTATGCATAAATGAGGCATGTCCACACCTGAATCGCCAGTGTCCCCCAGTGCCAGCAAGTGAAGCTGCTTACCAGGGGTGTCTCTGTCACTTCCCTCCACCCACCTTTCCTATGTCCCTATGTCCCTACCCTGCTAGAGACCATTTCTCTCCAGAACAGTGCTTTTAAGTAGATATATAATGCAAGTTGCATATGTATTTTTAAATTTTCTAGTAGCTAATTTGGGGAGATTAAGAAGAAACAGGTGAAATTAATTTTAACATTTGAATAACCCAATATTTCCAAAATAGTATGGTCTCAACATTTAATTGATATAAAACTTATTAATGAGTTAATTGACTTTTTTTTGAGATTTTATTTTTAAGTAACACGCAACGTGGGCTCAAACTCACAACTCCAAGATCAAGAGTTGCACACTCCACGGACTGAGCCAGCCACGTGCCCCTTAATTAGCATCCTTTTGTGTCTTCAACATCTGGAGTGTATTTTGTACCTATACCATTTCTCATTCGGCCTAGCCATGTTCAAGTGCTCAGTAGCCACGTGTGATGAGTGGCTACATTATTGGACAGCACAGCTCTAGAGAATGATTCTATGTACACACTCCACCTCTCTTGCAGTGTCCGTTATTCTCATGGACCTCTACATCCCTGGAGTCTGTGAGCAACATCCCTGTTGCTCCCTCTTTTCTCTCTTTTCATTTGTCGTGTTTCTTTTCTGATCTGGAGACTCATTTCCAGTTCCTTAACATTTTGGCCTGATTTATTCTTCTTGCTTTTCTTTGAGGGTCATAGTTTTTTCCTGTAACCCTCATTTCAGCCTTTTCCCATAGGAGGTGACATGCTTTTTTGTCTTGGTTGGGTATTTATTTGCAGTTACTTACTAATGATTATTTCCTTTGCCCCATTAGTTGAGTTAGACACTTTCCCCATTTTTTTTTCAATATATGAAGTTTATTGTCAAATTGGTTTCTTTTTTTTAATTTTTTTTCAACGTTTATTTATTTTTGGGACAGAGAGAGACAGAGGATGAGCGGGGGAGGGACAGAGAGAGAGGGAGACACAGAATCGGAAACAGGCTCCAGGCTCTGAGCCATCAGCCCAGAGCCTGACGCGGGGCTCGAACTCACGGACCGCGAGATCGTGACCTGGCTGAAGTCTGACGCTTAACCGACTGCGCCACCCAGGCGCCCCAATTGTCAAATTGGTTTCTATACAACACCCAGCGCTCATCCCAAAAGGTGCCCTCCTCAATACCCATCACCCACCCTCTCCTCCCTCCCACCCCCCCATCAACCCTCAGTTTG
>NW_024412425.1:2462905-2467386 GCF_014898765.1 Herpailurus yagouaroundi
TTTTCAACGTTTATTTATTTTTGGGACAGAGAGAGACAGAGGATGAGTGGGGGAGGGGCAGAGAGAGAGGGAGACACAGAATCGGAAACAGGCTCCAGGCTCTGAGCCATCAGCCCAGAGCCCGACGCGGGGCTCGAACTCACGGACCGCGATTTCGTGACCTGGCTGAAGTCGGACACTTAACCGACTGCGCCACACAGGCGCCCCTGTTGTCAGTTTTTAAGAGTCTCTTGTGCTTTGGCTCTCTCCCACTCTAACCTCATTTTTTTTTTTCCTTCCCCTCCCCCATGGGTTTCTGTTAAGTTTCTCAGGATCCACCTAAGAGTGAAAACATATGGTATCTGTCTTTCTCTGTATGGCTTATTTCACTTAGCATCACACTCTCCAGTTCCATCCACCTTGCTACAAAGGGCCATATTTCATCCTTTCTCATTGCCACGTAGTACTCCATTGTGTATAGAAACCACAATTTCTTTATCCATTCATCAGTTGATGGACATTTAGGCTCTTTCCATAATTTGGCTATTGATGAGAGTGCTGCTATAAACATTGGGGTACAAGTGCCCCTATGCATCGGTACTCCTGTATCCCTTGGGTAAATTCCTAGCAGTGCTAGAGCTGGGTCATAGGGTAGGTCTATTTTTAATTTTTTGAGGAACCTCCACACTGTTTTCCAGAGTGGCTACACCAGTTTGCATTCCCACCAACAGTGCAAGAGGGTTCCCATTTCCCCATTTTTTTTAATGTATCTTTCTTGACAGATCTCCAAATTAACTAGCGTTAAACTGGACAACTGGAATGCATAAATTTAGAGGTGTGTAGCACCCCTTATGTTTTTGCCTTGATTAAAAAAAATTTTTTAATGTTTATTTATTTTTGAGAGAGAGACAGAGAGACATAGAGTGTGAGCAGGGGACAGAGAGGGAGACACAGAATCTGAAGCAGGTTCCAGGCTCTGAGCTGTCAGCACAGAGCCCAACATGGGGCTTGAACTCACAAGCCGTGAGATCATGACCTGAGCTGAAGTCAGATGCTTAACCGACTGAGCCACCCAGGTGCCCCTGCCTTGATTTTTAAAATATCATATGTAGCTATATATAATTTAGGATGTATAAGACCTCTCTCTTAAATACTGCTTTGCCTCATTGAGTATTTTTGATAATCATTTTTATATCTTTTCTATGTAATTTAGGATTTCTATTAAACTGATATGAAATTTTGTGTTCTTTTATATGAAAAAGAAAAATTTATTTTTAAAAATTTCTACATGAGTGGTATTTTTACCTAAGAAAGTCCATAAATACCATAAAATGGGCATATCAATGATGTTCTTTCCTGTGCTGTGATGGGATGTTATCAGCGAACAGAGTGTCAGATCTCAATGAGAGAGGGTGGAAAGTAGGATTTCTCAGAGCACCAGGGTCACAGGTTTTGGGGAAGGTTTACATAGGTACATTGCTTGGGCCTGTCACTCTACCTGACAGAGCACTCCCTCCATGGTACCTTTTATTGTAGACATGATGCTGTAAATGCTCTTTCAGCGTCTTGAAGGTTTTTACGTTTGAGGAGTTTACAGAGAAGCCCCTCCACGTAGTCTTTAAGTCCCTTCTGTTGCTTCTTTGCTCTTTAGTGCCTCCTCCTGACCTGGTGTTAGACTAGATCTATTTTTTTTTTTAATGTTTATTTATTTATTTTTGAAAGAGAGAGAGAGAGAGAGAGAGCAGTAGCGGGGATGGGGCAGACAGAGATAGAAAGAAGGAGATACAGAATCCGAAGCAGGCTGCAGGCTCTGAGCTGTCAGCATAGATCCAGATTTGGGGCTCAAACTCACAAACCGTGAGATCATGACTTGAGCTGAAGTCGGACACTTAACCGACCAACTGAGCCACTCAGGTGCCCCTAGTGTTAGACTAGATCTTAGTATGGTCCTTGGACCAGCAACATCAGTGTCATCTGGAAACATGTTAGAAAAGCAGATTTTTAGGCCCCACACAGACCAGTGGATGAGAAACTCCAGGTGAGGCCCAGCAATCTGTGTTTAACAAGCCCTCCGGGTGGATCTGTTGCACCAACATTTGAGAAGCACTATAATTAGATGATGTTTGAGTTCATGCTAACTTAGTACTAGTCACATGTGTCTGCTCACTGCTTGGCCCTTGCACAGGCATCTGGATCCTCTTGGAATCACTACTCCCCAGTGCCTTCTCCTGGACTTTGTAGTCCCTCTTACTTGAAGTCTGTCTTCCGCAGTCTCTGCACTTCCTGGCTTTAGTTTCTAGTGAGGTCTGTGGTATGTATATCCATGTTTATGACATTGTAGAAGTAGCCCGGGCTGGAATTGCCTCTACTGCTGCAGGCAGTAGTGGTGTTCAGAAGGGAGGTGAGAAGCTGTGTTTGTGTGTGTCTCACAAAATAGACTGATACTCTCTAACCGCTTTGTTTTTACTTCGTCTTCTGTTGACTTCACAGTGTGAGTGCAGTTTGTGTGAACATCTCTACTGGTTTATGCATCCTATGGTGCCTAAATATAAGTATTTATGAACATATAAAGCCTGCATATGTGGATAAACTCTCCTTACATATAATTTATTTATCCATCATTACACATCTGTGGTGTCTAGCTGATTCCTCTGTCTTATTTTCTGCCACTGCACCCACCTCTACTTGAATGTGTATGAAATATTTTATTATAAAAATATACAAATTCTGTGTTTACTTTGTGTTTTTTCTCTCACTGTGGAGCCTCCTCCCCGCTGGGGAGTCACTGTGGCACCAGCGGGTCTCCAGGCCCTTTGGGAGGCCCCGGCTGCTCCCTGACTTCTGCTCTGCCTTCTCTGGCCAACTCTGTTGGAACAGAAGCTGTTGCCTGCTAGCCTATGGCTGCAGGGACATAGCAGAGGTGTGGGCAGCCATCTCTTACCCTCGAACCCCAGAGTTCCCACATGAGTATTTTACTGGTGTTTCTTTCCGAGGACAGGATTGTGCACATTTTCCTCATCTCACTCTTTCTTTTTAAGAGTTTATTTATTAATTTTGAGAGAGACGGAGATGGTACAAATGGGGGAGGGGCAGAGAAAGAGAATCCCAAGCAGGCTCCTCACCATCAATGCAGAGCCCGACATAGGGCTTGAACCCATGAAGAAGCTGTGAGGTCATGCCCTGAGCTGAAACCAAGAGTTGGACGTTTAACCCACTGAGCCACTCAGGTGCCCCCCCTCATCTCACTCTTGAAGGCTGTTTCCTCCACTTATTTATTTACCCCATTTGCCCATCATGTGCTGATGTCACTCATGCCACCCTCCCATCTGTGCATAGGATGGGAAAGGCTCTACACTTGACTCTTTCGTAGGTTTTTTTTTTTTTTTTTTTTTTTTTAAATTTAAACAATCTGATATCAACCCCTGAATATACCTTCCAGGGGTAACTGTCATCTTCCACATCTAGTATGATCCTTTGTGTACCCCCCTCCCCAAGGACTGTCTCTGTAATGACTTTACGCACAAACTGCACTTCTGCCCCCTACGTTCCCATAAGTGCCCCCACCCACCCTCATCTGATTATTTCTTCACTCTCTCATATCCTTGTTTTCCTGTTCATTTTCTGACCTAAGAGGTGATTGCTAGCTCCTTAGTTTTCTGCCTCTGCCTTAATGTCTAAGTCATAGATTACTTTCAGGCTAAAAACTTCCCTCTAACCATCATTTTTACTCATGATCATTCACTGGAAATTAATTTTTAATGATTTGACTTTTTGGTGATTTAGACTCACCCACACCCCCTCACTGTCCAGTTATGGAGTTTTGTCCTTCCCTTTTTGTGATCAGTTTTATTTAAACTTTCTGAGTTTATTCCAACTAGAATTTCCTCCTATAGTGCTTTTGGGGAGGCACTGTTTTTAAGATCTCTGGGTGCCAAAGTAGCCTTATTCTAGTATTTTCACCATTGTTTCTTCCAGTGATTTAATAGATTGCAGATCAATTTCTTCTTTGTCATCAGTGACACAGTAGTTTGTCTGGCTTTTAATTTCAAAGAATATTTCTTCAATTTTTTTCTTCTTAATTGATTTTCCTAGATGGGCATGACTAGTTTTTTTTTCCCCCACTGTGTTTATAATTTAAATGGATTTTCACATCTCTGAGCCTCAGAGTGCAATTAGGAGTATGGGAAGTAGGACTCCTCAAAGCACAGAGATTAAATCTCAAAGCTCTGAGATTTATTAAGGAAACTCAGGTTCAAGATAAAGGGGTCCTGCAAACTGAGGGTTGATGGGGGGTGGGAGGGAGGGAAGGGTGGGCGATGGGTATTGAGGAGGGCACCTTTTGGGATGAGAACTGGGTGTTGTATGGAAACCAATTTGACAATAAATTTCATATATTGAAAAAAATTTTTAAAAATTAAAAAAAAAAAATAAAGGGGTTCTGCACTTTAATTCCAACTGTGGGTTTGGGGGGGGGGGGGGGGGGGGGGGGGGGGGGGGGGGGG
>NW_024412425.1:2467486-2492726 GCF_014898765.1 Herpailurus yagouaroundi
CCCCCCCCCCCCCCCCCCACACACACATTCAAGCAAGTCTCAGACACCAGCTGGGTGTCCTACATTTCAACTCCATTCTGACATTGCCTTCCTGGAGACAGTATCACATGGCACAGGTTAAGGGCTCAGTCCTACAAGACTCCCTCCCATCCCCCCATTTAAGATGCCAATTACAAGTCCAGGTTGTCACCTGGGCTTTGACCAACTGGCTATATATTGGAGGCTCCCACAACTCCCTCTTCAGGTTTATTTAATTTGATAGAAGGCTCACAGATTTCAGAGAAACATTTTACTTACTGGATTACCAGTTCATTATAGAAGGATATAGCTCAAGAACAGCTAGATGGAAGAGCCATAGGG
The DNA here is from genome assembly GCF_014898765.1 of Herpailurus yagouaroundi. Taxonomy (NCBI): domain Eukaryota; kingdom Metazoa; phylum Chordata; class Mammalia; order Carnivora; family Felidae; genus Herpailurus; species Herpailurus yagouaroundi. Next base: position 2,467,847 of record NW_024412425.1, read on the forward strand.
CAAGGTATGGATAAGGGTCACAGAGCTTTCATGCTCTGAGTGACCACTCTTCCTGAATCTCCACCAACCTGGAAGCTCTCTGAACTCTGTCTTTTTGGGTTTTTATGAAGGCTTTTTGGGTTTTTGCACAGGCAGGCATGATTGATTAAGTCATTGGCCACTGGCGATTGATTCAACCTCCAACCCCTTTCCCCTCCCTGAAGGAGAGAAAGGGGTATGAGTAAGTTTGCAGAGTCACATCATCACCTGACCTGCTTTTTTTTTTTTTTTAATGTTTATTTATTTTGACAGAAAGAGAGAGAAGAGAGAGCAGTGTTCATCTGATCAGGGGAGGGGCAGAGAGAGGAAGAGATAATCCCAAACAGGCTCCACACTGTCATCGCAGAGCCCAACAGGGGGGTTCAAACTCATGCATCGTGAGATCATGACCTGAGTAAAATCAAGAGTCAGATCCTTAACTCACTGAGCCACCCAAGTGCCCCTCACCTGACCTGCTGTGTTATATTATGTTTGACTTATTACAGGTAGCCTATCAGCCTAGGTTTCTCTTCACTGACTGTGTACACACATGTCTACACATAGGGATCTGGATAATCTCAGAATCTTACCTCCAGTCACCTCCCCCCACCAGCACCCCAATCCTTTCTCTAAAGCTTTCAGTCCCTCCATTTCATGTATGCTCTTCACAGCCCCATGCCTGACTTTGGTTCGTAATGAGTTGTTAGCAAGCATTTCACATTCATGGATACGAAACTCTTGGTGAGGTATGCCACCAGGACTGGAATAGGTCACTGGGCCGATCCTCATTCCTAAACACCATCCAATGGGGAAGGCTGATACTAACATGCAAACTTTGTTTTTTTACTCCTTCAGGTAAAGAGATATTGGAAGATATTCTGGAGTAGGGTGCGAAGATTCAAGAGTAGTCTTCGAATATGTGCACCATGATACGTCGTGGAGGTGTTTTGTGGGTGGGGCTTTGGAAGGTTCAGTTATCAGGAAATTGTAGATACTAAGGAAATCAAGAAAGAAAAGATAACCCAACTCAACCATTCAGGGTAAGCTCCCAAAGGGCTCTTTCTGGCTACTTAATGCCCAGAAGCCAGGCCTTCATCTCCTATCAACTCTACAAGCCAGTAGGTGCCAATGAGGTTCATATGGTGTCAGATCTATTCATGCCTTTCCCTACAGCCAGGACTTTGGGGCAAAATATAAGGGGCACCATAAAAGTTCAGTATTCAAGATAAATATTTTAAGGTAGTATCTTTGAAAATCAGAATTCATGCAAAAAAATCATGATGAACAAAACTGTGAAATTATGCTTCCTCTTCACTCCTCATCCCCCCCGACCTCCCAACCACAACCCCTGTAAATTTATTCTAAGTGTCACCTGTCACCTAGCTACCAATTAAAAAACAAACAAACAAACAAACACACACCAAAAACAAACAAACAAACAAAAACAAAAAAACCCAGGGACTACGTCTACCACCAGGGGGCCTTGTGCTCTTGGCCTCAAGTCCGGCCTCCCTATCTACCAAAACCCCGGGGACACAAGACCAAAGCTTGGAGTTGGCCCAGCCAATCCCGCTCTCCTCAAAAATAGCCTTGGCGTCCCCTGTCCATACTGGCGCCCCTCCTACCATCGGGGACCAAGGCCGGTGTCGCTCTTATCCCCGAGTCCCAACAAAGCATCACTCCACTGCTTCATCCCTCAAGTGCTCTGCCGTGACCGGCGCCCACTCGCGCCAATCTGGACCCTGGTTTCTGCTACGGGAAGGGCACACGGGGCGGCGCCTTGGCATGAGTTACCCCAGTTCGTCCGCGCCGCTGACCGTCAGTGCACAGCCTGGCCACCCGCCTCCGTAGCACCGGCGGGAAGCCAGGATCACATATCCTAAAATCCTCGGGCACTTCTGCGACTCTCTCGTGGTCCGCAAGATCTCACTGCCCTTCGGAGGAGAAATATGTGCACCTTGCGGTCTGGGCATCTTAACAGTGGGCTCCTAAACTTGGTTGTATGAGAGGTGCAGAAGTCAAAGTCACCTTGCAGTTAGCAAGCCTACTCACCCACCACCTCTCTGTCTCAAAGACTACACAGTCCAGAAGCCCGTGCGGCCACTTCCGCCGTCCCTTCCGCTCCCCCTGTTTTTGAGTTGGCGTAGCAGGAGCATTTCCGGTCCGTGGGATCCGCCACTTGCTGTTTGGAAGTGGCGTCGGCACTTCATTCGGGATTTTCCCGTACTTCTGCACTTCGTTCCCGAGTCTCAGCCTCAGGATCGGCAACGTGCACCCCGCGTTCCGTGAGTGCCCTATAACCATTGCCTCGTCCAGGCAGCGCATCCCTCTGCTTGTCCCTGTTTTACTCGTGGGGGAACAGGCTGCCTCTGTACTCGGGCGTTCTTCTGTAGGCACCTCCAGGCCTTTATATTTTCATTCCAGCCCATAAGGTTAGAGACGGACCCCCCACGCCTCTGCAGGGGGCCATGGGCTCCACTCCCTGGCCAGAGCTTGGGGCTGAACGTGAGGGTGCTCGGTCACCCTAGACCCTTTTCCCAGGGCTCTGGATGGGAATTGGGTTGTGCGGGTGATTTCTGGACACTCTCAACCCGCAGTTGTGGGGCTCCGGAGCCGACCCCCCCCCCGACTCTTGGGGAGGGGCTTCTCCATAGGGGCATTTCTCTTCACATCCCCAGATCTGTCTTCTGAGACTTTGCCCATCTCCAGAGAGAGCATTCAGGAGACCAGGAAAATGGCCACGGGGCTCCTGAAAGCCAAAAAAGAGGTGAGAATTTTCATCAAATTCCATGCTGGCTGCCAACAGAATGGCTCTGTTCCTTTTTCTTGCACTGCAGACTGCCTTGTTGGTATTGGGCCAAGTTCGCTCCTGTTCGTGGAGGCGTGGTGGCTCATCTTACATAGAATCCCCCCTTCACCATTCCTTTCTGTTTCTTCCATACCTCGGCCATCCTCGAAATGGTCAGTTTGAACAGCACAGGTAGAACAGTTTAAATAAAAATACAGGAACATCCAAGCTTAATTGTCCAGTGATAAGGATGAAGGGTAGGGACAGCAGAGATGCTTGTGACCTGAGGTGGTTAGGGAGGGCTTCCAGAAGAAAGGCTGTCAGAACTGCCCCTGAGGGTTTGGCAAGTTGGAGAGCTGGCAGAGCAGGGAGGAGAGCCGGAAGCATGGTTAGTCTGCCCTCGCCACAGTGTGGCAAGGTTGTAGTGGTTAATGGAATGCTTTCAGGTTGATTTTTATGTGCTGGTGAAGATACAGACGCATGGAACAGAGAGGAGTTTGATGGTCTGACCTGAATTTTACATTGAGAGCCTTTTCAGCATTTGGAGATTTCACCAAAAATTCTGGATTGCCTGCTTCTCTGAAAATAAACTGCACTTAACTCTGGTGTCAGGTAATTCGCACTGAACAGTGTCTTCATCATTTGGACAGGTCCTGCCGAGTTTATTTGCTGCACTTTTCACAATATCTTCCAAACTGAGGTTGAAACTATTGACCAGCTATCATTTTGCCTGCCTCTCTCATTTATTACCTATCTTGCCCCTGAAGGATTTTCATTTTTCACCTCTGAGTCTGGGTGGCTAGGTTGAGTGCCAGACTGAGGCGTGTAGATTTTGTCTTTGAGTAAGCTAGGTTTTGAAGGATGTTGAGAAGGAATTTGACATACGGAAATCAAAGGCATGGATGTATAGGGATTTAAGGGGAAACTTTCTAACCCCTGTCAATGGTAGCTATGATGACCTTCCCTTAATTGAATGTGATTAACATTTATCGAGCACCAACACAGTTGCCAGGCTGGTTTACTATGATTTTTGACACGCATTACTTGGTTATTTCAGATCTGCTTTGACTATCCATATAAAAACAAATCAGGAAAATTTAAACAGAAAATGAGACGTTGATTTAATCCTGAGCTTCTGTGGTAGTGATTTACAATTTCCTGGATGTTATCAGAACAACTATGAGAGTTCTGTGTTTCTCATTTGTAAAATATTTCATTCATTTGAAAGTGTTAGTACCAAGAATGCATAATAAATCTAATTGAGGACGTTACCTAACGTAACATTGAGTCTTTTGTGTGTATTTTCTTCACCACTCGTAATGTTAATAGGAAAGCGTTATGATTTCTGGGAAAAGCTAGATATTTGTGTGGGCTGATTTTTCCTGCCCCTAATACTTAAAAAAAAAAAAAAAAGTATTAGGAAAAATTGATCAAAGGGTACAAGCATTTGAATGGATAAGTTGTTTAAGATGAAACTTCTGTGCCTAGAGGAGTACCTGACACTAAATGTTTGGTGCATAGAGGAACCACAAATTTAAGTAAATTTATTTGAAGGAACTAAGTAACAAAGGAGTTTCTGTTGTTTGTATTGTTATGTTATTTGGGGCGCATAATTAACTACATGTTTCAGGGGGTTTGCGTAGACCATGCAGGTACTCCGATATGCATGACAGCTGAATTATGCAAACCAATTTAAACAAATATGCAGTAGGATATTAGGTGTCACTGCCAGGGACCTTTGCCTGAGAGAACAAATGAGAATTTGTAACAAATGAGATGGGCTGGCAGGCACAGGGTATTGCTAAGCTTCAGCATTTTTTCGTTGATTTCATTGAACAAATTTGCTGAATGTCTGCTGTGTGCAGAGTGCTTGGTGGACAACATTCAGTAATGTGGAGGGGCACAGCCTGCACACTTATGAGTCTTCCATTTTGTTTTGAGATTCTGTTACCATTGGGGTTTTTGTTTAATTTTACACACACACACACACACACACACACACACACACACACACGCTCGCACATACACATTTTGATAGACCTTAATGATAAAATCACTATATTAAAGCTAGTACAGTGTATCTATCCAGACGAATTTTTCATAGGTGGAGGGTTAGGGTTACCAACACTTATCCCACTGGATGTGATTTATATAATAGTGCAATGAGTGGATGAACCCATCCACTATTAACCAAGTTGGGGGAATGTTTTTATTATTTTTTTTAATTGCAGTATAGTTAACATACAGTGTTACCTTAGTTTCAGGTGTACAATATAGAGGTTTAACAATTCCATACATCACCCAGTGCTCATCACCAGTGCAGTCCTTAATCTCCATCACCTAGTTTACCCATCCTGCCACCCACCTCCCCTCTGGTAATTATCAGTCTGTTCTCAGTAGCTAAGATTCTGTTTCTCGGTTTCTCTCTCTCTCTCTCCTTTGCTTGTTTGTTTTGTTTCTTAAATTCCACATATGAGTGAATCATACAGTATTTGTCTTTTTCTGACTGACTTATTTTGCTTAGCATTATACGCTCTAGTTCCATCCATGTTGTTGCAAATGGTGCGATTTCATTCTTTTTTATGGCTGAATAATATTCCATTATATATTTATACTACATTTTCTTTATCCATTCATCTATCATGGATACTTGGGCTGCTTCCATTATTTGGCTCTTGTAAATAATGCTGCTATAAACATAGGAGTGTTTGTATTCCTTTGAGTTCATGTTTTTGTTTTGTTTTGTTTTGTTTTGTTTTGGGTAAATACCCAGTAGTGTGATTACTGGATGGCATGATAGTTCCTATTTTAACTTTTTGAGGAACCTCCATATTGTCTTCCACAATGGCTGCACCAGCTTGCTTTCCCACCAACAGTATAAGAGGGTTCTGTCCACTTTGGGGGAACATTTAACTTGTTCGCAGTTATTTTAATTATTGTAAATTTTGCTTCTATGATCAATCTTGTGCATGCAATTCTTTTTATAGATTTGTATTTACTCTCATAACAGGAATATGATAAGGTAAATGGAAATGACTGTTTTGAAGCAGTGGGGACTCACACCAGTTGGAGCTTTGGAACTTTGCCTGTTCTAAAACGTTTGATACTGTGGATTATTTCTTCCATTTTTGAGGCCCCCTTCTTCCATCACGATGTCTGCTTCATGTTGTGCAGTTTTCTTGTTTTTGTTTTTATTGTTATACTGTGTAGTTTACATCCCTAGGGTAGACCTGCCAGTGCAGATCTTTTTTCTCATGTGAATGTTCACAATCGTGTCCCAGTTTGTTTCCGCGTGTTGATATAGTCCTTTGCTACCCACTGCGTGTTTCTATGATTCTCATTTTCCCCAAACATTACGGTAACATCAGTTTTCTGTTCAGAAACCCTCCTTCAGTGGCTCATGACAGTGTCTTAGGTATTCAGGACACTCTTCATTTCAAATGTGTGGTCTTTTTCTGACATGTTCTGATTATTAGTTCTGTAAGTGTGTTTATTGCCAACACAGTGGAGCCATCATATATACTTTTAACTTAGATTAATTCATTTTTTAGGCACTTGGCTGAAGAAAGGGAAAAAAATAACTGTTCAGGTCATTCAGATGAATCTGTCCTCTTTTCCAAGTAATGACTTCATGCTCCAGAGTGAGAGAAAAACAGGAGGACTGAATCTATTCCTTGCCAAATCTAAGGAGTTTCTGACAGCATTAGCATCACAGCAAGTCAAGGATGATATTAATTGTAAAGTATTTTTCATCTAACATGACATTCCTTTATCAGTTTATCAGTGAGCCTTTGCTGCATAACAGACCACCCCAAAGCTTATGGACTTAAAACAAAATAATTTATTCGCACACAATTTTCTAGGTCAGCATTTTGAACTGGGCACAGATGGGTGTTTTGCAGGTTTCACCTGGGCTTGCTCATGTTGCTGCAGTCAGGGGGCAGTTTGGGACTGGAGACCATCCATGCATGACCATTACCAGGCTAGTTGATTAGGGTGCTCGCCTTGTTTTTTCCCCACGGGTCTGTATTTTCTCTGTGTTAACTTATAAACTGCTTAGTTGCTTCATTAGCTCTTCTCTTTCTATAGGTTATCGTATGTAGCTAGGAGCATCCAACGGAAGCCTTTAACGGGGTTCCCAGAGATCTCTTTAGCCAGATCTGAAAATCACGAAGTGTTTTCTTCTATTTTCCAAACTAGCACAGGTGACATCTTTGCCAGCATGTAGAATGCATTCCGTTTCTCAAGCCGCCATAGTGGTTTCCTCGCCACGTTTCTAGTCTGCACTAACAGTTTGTTTACTACTTTTCCAACTTTTGCTAATAGCCTGTTTTTTTTCTATTAAAAATTTTTTTTAATTTTATTTTTTTAATTTACATCCAAATTAGTTAGCATATAGTGCAACAATGATTTCAGGAGTAGATTCCTTAATGCCCCTTACCCATTTAGCCCATCCCCCCTCCCACAACCCCTCCAGTAACCCTGTTTGTTCTCCATATTTAAGAGTCTTATGTTTTGTCCCCCTCCCTGTTTTTATATTATTTTTGCTTCCCTTCCCTTCTGTTCGGCTGTTCTGTGTCTTAAAGTCCTCATATGAGTGAAGTCATATGATATTTGTCTTTCTCTAATTTCACTTAGCATAATACCCTCTAGTTCCATCCACATAGTTGCAAATGGCAAGATTTCATTCCTTTTGATTGCCAAGTAATACTCCATTGTGTGTATATATACCACATCTTCTTTATCCATTCATGCATCGATGGCCATTTGCTGCTATAAACATTGGGGCACGTGTGCCCCTTCGAAACACCATACCTGTATCCCTTGGATAAATGCCTAGTAGTGCAATTGCTGGGTTGTAGGGTAGTTCTATTTTTAGTTTTTTGAGGAGCCTCCATACTGTTTTCCAGAGTGGCTGCACCAGCTTGCATTCCCACCAGCAGTGCAAAAGAGATCCTCTTTCTCCGCATCCTCGCCAACATCTGTTGTTGCCTGAGTTGTTAATGTGAGCCATTCTGACAGGTGTGAGGTGGTATCTCATTGTGGTTTTGATTTGTATTTCCCAGATGATGAGTGATGTTGAGCATTTTTTCATGTGTCAGTTGGCCATCTGGATGTCTTCTTTGGAGAAGTGTCTATTCATGTCTTTTGCCCATTTCTTCACTGGATTATTTGTTTTTTGGGTGTTGAGTTTGATAAGTTCTTTAAAGATTTTGGGTACTAACCCTTTATCTGATATGTCATTTGCAAATATCTTCTCCTATTCTGTCAGTTGCCTTTTAGTTTTGTTGATTGTTTCTTTTGCTGTGCAGAAGCTTTAAAAACAATTTTTTTTAATGTTTATTTATTTTTTGAAAGAGAGAGACAGAGCATGAGCAGGGGAGGGGCAGAGAGAGAGGGAGTCACAGATTCCGAAGTGGGCTCCAAGCTCCGAGCTGTCAGCACAGATCCTGACACGGGGCTCTCAAACTCAGGAACCATGAGATCATGACCTGAGCTGAAGTCAGATGCTTAACCAACTGAGCCACCCAGGTGGCCCTACTAATAGCCTCTGTTGTTCCTGTTCCCAAAGCTAATGCCATGGTTTTTCGGTATTTGTTATGGTAGTTCATTTCTATCTATTGGTTCTTCATTTCTTCATTTCTATGGGGCTTAAAACAAAAATCATTTGTTAGCTCACAATTCTGTGGGTCAGCCATTAGGCTTGGCACAGATGAGTGGCTCTTCTGTTGATTTACCTGGCCTTACTCATGTGGCTGTGGTCAGCCGGCTGCTCAGCTAGAGCTGAATGGCCTTCCATGTCTGGTGGTTGACAAGGTGAGGTACCTGAGTTCTTGGTTCTCTCTATGGTCTCATTAGCAGGCAAGCTCAGTTTATTTACATGGTAGCCTCAAGGTTTACTGCAGAGAGAGAAACAAAGCCAACCCCTGAACCCAAATGTTTTTCAAACCTCTACTTACATCGTGTTTGCTAATGTCTCATTGGCTAAAGCATGTCACGTGGCCAAGCCTAGAACTAGTTCAGGTGGAAAATGCATAAAGGGTAGAAAAAGAGAGGTATGAGTGAGTACGGGGCCATCCATACAAGATAAGATGTTATACCTTTTTGGCTCTAGGCAACAGGAAACCCTACTTAGCTATTCTAAACAGTAACTGAGCCCACCTAAAATAAAACCCAGGGGTAGGGGCACCTGGGTGGCTCAGTCAGTTAAGTGTCCGAATTTGGCTCAGGTCATGATCTCACAGTCTGTGAGTTCAAGCCCTGTGTCAGGCTAGGTGCTGACAGCTCAGAGCCTGGAGCCTGCTTCAGATTCTATGTCTCCCTCCCTCTCTCTCTGCCGTCTCCCACTCGTGCTCTGTCTCTCTCTCTCTTTCTCTCCCTCAAAAATAAATAAACATTAGAAAAAAAAAAAAAAAAAGAAAGTCCAGGGGCGCCTGGGTGGCTCAACTGTTTGAACCTCTGACACTTGATTTTGGCTCAGGTCATGATCCCAGGGTCGTGCAATCCAGCCCCATCGGGCTCTGCACTGAGCATGGAGCCTGCTTAAGACTGTCTCTCTCACCCTGTCTCTCTCTGTTCCTCCCCCGCTCATGCACTTGCACACACTCTCTCTCTCTCCCTCTCTCTCTCAAAATAAAAAATAAAAAGAAAGTTCAGAGCCAGGGTACCCTTGGAGAGGTTGGTTCTCTCGCTTCATAAGCTTATCAAGGACTAGGAGTCTTTCATTCCTCTCGTCGACTCTGCTCACAGTGTCAGCCTCATCCAGGCTGGTTCCCCTCACAGTCGTAGGATGTTTATTAATAGCAACTTTAAACTTCACAACAACCCTAAAAGTAATATTATTCAAATACCCATTTTTAGAAAATTGAGACACAGAAATGTCATGTTGCTGCTACAAAGTCATGGGAGAAGGAGGGCTGTCATTTAAACATGGTTGTCTCCAAAGTGTGCTTGTAGCTACTGTTTCTCAAACTTTTCTGTGAATCAGAATCACCGAAAAGGCTTGTGAAAGCAGATTGCTGGGCCCCACACCCTAGAATTTTTGATTCAGTGGTTCTGATGGAGCCTAGGAATTTGTATTTCTAACAAGTTCCTCAGGGGTGCTGGTGCTGTGGGTTCAGGGACCACACTTAAAGCCAGTGCACTTATCTCTACTGCCTCAGTTGGGTCATCTGTGCCCACCTTTGTGAGCATCACGAAAAGGACGGACTCCCCGTCACTCCATCTGAAAAATGAAGTCTTCTGCTAGGATCCAGCAGCAGGCTACTTGTGTCTTGTCAGGTAGCATCAGCCTCAGATCCATTTTCCAGCTGACAAAGGGACAGATTGTTTTTACACCAGTCTGGCCTCCCCTTGATTTGGCTTTAGTGCCCCACGCTGCCCACTGGTTGCTAGCCAGTGAGAGAGGTTTGGAATAGGTCATGGAATGTCATCCATTTAGAGTTAACACACTCCCTATGTGTATGGTTTTCCGACAGAGAAACCATGAATTTTTCCAGGGTTGCAGGAATACCAGTTGTGTTAAACTTGTTGAGGGGCGCCTGGGTGGCGCAGTCGGTTAAGCGTCCGACTTCAGCCAGGTCACGATCTCGCGGTCCGTGAGTTCGAGCCCCGCGTCAGGCTCTGGGCTGATGGCTCGGAGCCTGGAGCCTGTTTCCGATTCTGTGTCTCCCTCTCTCTCTGCCCCTCCCCCGTTCATGCTCTGTCTCTCTCTGTCCCAAAAAAACAAAACAAAACAAAAAAAAACGTTGATAAACTTGTTGAAAAAAATGTGAGTTGGTCTCCAGTGTAGCTACTTTGTCAGAGATTTCAAAGTATTTGTGTGTGTATGTGCGTGTGTGTATGTGTGTGTGTGTGTTCATTCTAAGAAGGGTTGTAAAATCGAATCACCAGAAGGACTAGGCAGGTATCTGAAGGAGTGAGTAGTCTTTTTCTTTCCAATGTTTAATTATGAAAAGTTTCAAATCTACAGAAAAAATACAAAGACTTTAACATTGACTCACACACCCACCACCTACATTCAATAGTATTTTTTTTTAACGTTTCATTTTTGAGAGACACAGAAAGACAGAGCGTGAATTGGGGAAGGGCAGAGAGAGAGGGAGACACAGAATTCCAAGCAGGATCCAGGTTCTGAGCTTTCAGCACAGAGCCTGACATGGGGCTTGAACTCATGAACCATGAGATCGTGACCTGAGCCGAAGTTGGATGCTTAACCGACTGAGCCACCTAGGCACCTCTAGATTCAATAGTATTTTGCTAAATGTACGTTACCACCTGTCTATCCACATGTACACTCCTCTACCATCAGTTCAAGGATATTACTCAAATACTACCTTAAATGCACAGTACAGGATAGGATTTTATATTCCTTTGGCCTTTCAAACCCTCTGTAGTCTGTTACAAACTACCTACTGTCTTTTCCAGCTAGCCACTTTTCTTTTTTTTTCTTTAATTTTTGTTTTAAATTTATTTTTGAGAGAGAGACAGAGACAGAGCGTGAGCAGGTGAGGGGCAGAGAGAGAGACAGAAACACAGGATCCGAAGCAGGCTCCAGGCTCTGAGCTGTCAGCACAGAGCCCAATGTGGGGCTCGAACTCGTGAACTGCGAGATCATGACCTCATCGGAAGTAAGATGCTTAACTGACTGAACCACCCAGGAGCCCCATAGCTAGTCACTTTTCATTCTTTATTTCCTCCCATCCTATATGTCTTTTCTGGAGTGCCCACCTCTGTTCTTTCTCTTTGACCCTTCAAAATACTGTGTGCCCTTTAAGACCAAAATCATACCTTCCTCTCATAAAACCTGGTCTCATCTCTCTATCCTGAGATTCCTCTGACCCAGTGATTTTAAGCCATGGCTGTACTTAGGATCCTTTATTCATTCATTCATTCATTCATTCATTCATTCATTCATTCATTCATTTTTAAGTTTATCCATTTGAAAGAGAGAGAGAGCAGGGGAGGAGCTGAGACAGATGATCCTAAGCAGGCTCCATAACACCAGCACAGAGCCTGACAGTGAAACTCGAACTCATGAACCTTGAGATCATGAGACCTGAGCCAAAACCAAGAGTCAGACACTTAACTGACTGAGCCACCCAGGTGCCCTTACTTAGGCACCCCTATGGAACTGGGTGAGTCAATCGGTTGAGGGTCTGACTCTTGATTTGGGCTCAGTTCATGGTCCCAGGGTCTTGGGATCAAGTCCCACATTGGGCTCCATGCTGAGCATGGAGCCTGCTTAAGATTCTCTCTCTCTTTCCCTCTGCCACCCTCCCCTTACTCACACTCTGAAGGAAGGAAGGAAGGAAGGAAGGGCAAGGAAAGGAGGGAGGGAAGGAGAGAGAGGGAGAAAGGGAGGAAGGAGGGAAGAAAGGAAGAAGAGAGGGAGGGAGTGAAGGAAGGAAGAGCTAGGGATGAGGGGTAAGAACCATAGCTCTCATTCATCCTGTCTGTGTTTTATTTATAATCATTAGTTTGGTGGAGGGCTGGTTCTGGGATTACTGTAGGCGGGGGACAAAGTGGGGTCCTGTCTTAAAGCCATTCTACAACCAGTATAGAACAGTTGCACTGATAGGGGACAGGAATTTTGGGGAAGGGTCCCCTGAGAGGGGAGAGACACAGTATCATCCCTCAAGGAGTGATGATGTTCTGAGAAAGGGTGCAAAGTCAAATCACCAAAGGGAACAGGCAGGTAGCTAAATGAAACAGATAAGGTAGGAGTTGCAGCAACCTGCCGATAACATGCCTAGGGTAATGGACCCCCAGTGTGAGTCACGTTCAGCCAACTGTGGCCCTGCAGCAGTGCAAAGCCCAGAGTAGTCAGATTTATGGATTTTTTTTTAACAGGACTCATAAGTTGATATTTTCATGTGAAATCATCCATTATATAAGTGATATAAATAAAACTTTTAATGCTTTGTATGGCTCAAACTAACCCTATCTGTGGACTGCAGGTTTTGCCCTCTTTTAAATATTTATTTTAGGGGCGCCTGGGTGGCTCAGTCGATAAAGCATCTGACTTCAGCTCGGGTCAGGATCTTGTGGTCTATGGGCTCAAGCCCCATGTCAGGCTCTGTGCTGACAGCTCTGAGCCTGGAGCCTGCTTCGGATTCTATGTCTCCCTTTCTCTATGCCCCTCCTCTGCTTGTGCTTGGTTTCTCTCTCTCAAAAATGAATAAACATTTTTAAAATTTTTAAATAATAATAATAAATAAATATTTATTTTAGAGAGAGAGCGCGAGCGCTGATGGGGGTGGGGCAGAGAGAGAGGGAGACAAAGGATCCAAAGCCAGCTTGAGCTGACAACAGAGAGCCTGATGGGAGACTCATGCCCCGAGCCAAAGTTGGATGCTTAACTCACTGAGCCACTCAGGCATCCCTTGCCATTTTTTAAAAGACACAAAAACTGATGGGGTAGGAAGAATCTCAGAACTGGATACCTAGGCTCCTTGGAGCTTGGTTTCTGCACACCTCCAAACCAAGACACCTCACCAGTACTTTCATGCCAAGGGCCATTATATATTCCCACCTTCCAAAGTACAGTGTTCTAGGTAGTAGAAGGCCATTTGAAACTTTGTTCAGGGAATAATAATAATAAATGCACATTCAGTCATCTAAAAATATTTGACTGCTTAGTGTTTGCAGGCTCTGTTCTGGGCACCAGGGCAATAGCCCTGTGAACAATGCATATGGAACTTAGAGTCTAGCACAGAGTCAGAAAATAAATATGAGTAACATGTGCGTTATCTAGAGTGAAGGGGATACATTAAAGCAGGAGAGGGGGATAAGAACCTGAATGAGAAGGAAGAATTTTCATAGAATGGCCAGGGAATTCCACTCTGAGCACTCACTGTGTGCAGCAGACATTTGTCTTGAATCCTTACATTTACCAACTTCTCTGATCCTCAGCATAATCCAGTAAGATAAATGCTGTTTTTCTTGGTTCACAGAGGAAACGGAAGTGCTGATAGGTTAACTAATTGGCTGAAGAGTACTCTAGTTGGGGACAGGTGAGTTCCAAATCTAGTTGGGGACAGTGTGATCTGAGTCCACAGTCTTCCCAACCACCCACTTGCACTCTTCAGGCCACATCAGGGTAGTGGCAGTGTGAGGGAGAGGGAGGGATGGGTCCTGCTACAGATACCCAACCAATACCCCTGTTGGTTGGTATTCACCCTCTGAAGACACTCAGCTGCTTTAAGCAGGTAGAACATAAATGCTTAGATCAAGTAGTCTCTAATATCCTTCAAACTCAGTAAGATGATTATTTTTTATTGTTTAAGTTTGTGCCTGTGATGGCTTCCTCTTCTTTCTACCTAGATTTAAAGCTCCCAATGTGAAGGGACTTGTGTTTTGCTTTTATTCCCCATAGCAGCTAGTCTAAGATGTTGGCAGTAATAGGTGCACAAATGGTGCCCGCTGGATAAAGATAGGAGAATAATGGTCTTTTATTTATTTATTTTGAGAGAGAGCACAAGCAGGCGAGGAACAGAGAAAGAGGGAGAGAGAGAGAATCCCAAGCAGGCTCCACACTGTTAGTGCAGAGCCTGATGTGGAGCTCGAATTCACAAACCGTGAGATCATGACCTGAGCCAAAATCTAGAGTCAGAAGCTTAACTGAGCCACCCAGGTGTCCCCAGAATAATGGTCTTTTAACCCTTGGCACTAAGGTCATATAGGGGAAGAAAAAAAAAAATCAGTTTTCCTCTACCTGTTTTGAGTTCATTGGCCAGGACCTTGTAAATTAACTGACAAAAAGACAGATTAACAAGAGAAAAACAGAAGTTTATTAATATGTACCTCATACCTACACATGGGAATTTCAGTGTTGAGTAACTCAAAGGGGTGGTTAGAACTTGGGCTCGTATAGCATCTTAACAAAAGAACAGTAACTTTTTAGAGATGTGACAAGACCAAGGAAAAGGATTTTGAGTTTCCAAGGTGGCAAGTTGTGGGGAGGTAAATACATGGGAGAACTGATAGAAGGTAGGGGCTAGTTAGTAAGGTTTGTTGTATAAATTCCTCTGGTGCCATCTCCTGGCTGATAAATTGTTTCCAGTGACTAACTTCTATTCTTCCTGGTTGAGGGGAGGGAGGGGAATACCCTCACAAATTTATGTTCTTCTTTTAGGCAGATAGGAGGAGTGCAGAGAGCTTTTCTTGTATTTGCTTCTGCTCAGTTTCCTTCAGCTCAAAATAATACTTATTTCAGGGGCTCCTGGGTGGCTCAGTCGGTTGAGCACCCGAATTCAGCTCAAGTCACGATCTCACAATGGGTTTGAGCCATGCATCCGGCTCTGTGCTGACAGCTTGGAGTCTGGAGCCTGCTTCAGATTCTGTCTGCTTCTCTCTCTGCCCCTCTGCTCACACTCTGTCTCCCTCTCTCTCAAAAATAAACATTAATAAAAAATAATACGTCAAAATGGCGTAGTGGCATATCCTGTTACCCTTCATTTACAAAGTAGGGTTTAGAAATCTCTGCCTCCCACAGGGAAGCCTTTTCATTCCTCATCCTGAGTTGTGAGCAAGGCGAACTCCTGGATGAGCAGCAGTGTGTTTTGTGTTAAAGGCATTCGTGGCATTCAGGGATGTGGCTGTGGACTTCACCCGAGAGGAATGGAGTTTGCTGAGCCCTGCCCAGAGGACCCTGCACAGGGAAGTGATGCTGGAGACCTACAACCACCTGGTCTCACTAGGTAAGGATGGCTTCCCTTAGCACTTAAAATCTGTCCCACAGAGAATTTTCTACACACCATGAGGAAAGCCTACCATGAAGCAACTGGCCGAGGGTTGGGCTTAAAAACAATAATTTACATTTTCCCTCAGGGTAAATCTGGATTTATTAGAATTAGAAACAGGCGGATTTACTCATGTTTTGCATATAATACTGTGTTTCCAGTCCTCTTTCTCAAGTCTGGGGGCTCTCCTCTCTTTTTACTTTACCTTGTTTGAAACCTAGGAGATTTTCATTCACCAAGTATTAATATGCTGATTTTCTGATTAGAGTCACCTTTACTTAACTCTTCTTCTGTAGAGAGTTCACTATTTTTTTAATGGGTTTTTTTAATGTTTGTTTATTTTTGAGAGAGGGGGAGCAGGGGAGGGGCAGAGAGAGAGGGAGACAGAGAATCCCAACCAGGCTGTCAGTGCAAAGCCCAATGTGGGGCTTGAACTCATGAACCGTGAGATCGTGACCTGAGCTGAAGTTCGATGCTCAAACAACTGAGCCACCCAGGCACCCTGAGAGTTCACTGTTATAGGTCCTTTGTACCACCCTTTGGGTTTCCCTCCCCATTTTGGCTCTGAGTTCTGGAATGGCCCCTTGAGCCCATAACCAAAGATCTCCTTGTTTGTTTTTTTCCCCCTATGAACAGAAATTCCATTTTCCAAACCAAAACTCATTTCTCAGCTGGAGCAAGGAGAAGAGCCCTGGACTGAGGAGAAACGATGTCCGCTGGTCCTCTGTCCAGGTAAGTAGGACACAGGGAAGATGGGACCATCTGCAGCTTGACAGATAGGGAAGGAGGACGCATCTCTCGGGTACAGGAAAGAAGCTCTTCTCGGGTCTCCTAGGTCGTTGGTAAGTCTGCCTGGCATGAGTTCCCTTCCAGAATATCATTTTCAGTTGAGGGAGGGACTTTCTTGGTTTCCTTGTCTCTTTCCTCTACCAGGAAGCCTCCCTTCCTCTTACTTGGCTTGCCTTCTTCGTCATGTTTAGTCTTTCCTCATGCATGGGCTTCTTTCTCTCATCGTGATCTTAAAAACTGTACCTGCCCCATGGGGCGCCTGGGTGGCGCAGTCGGTTGAGCGTCCGACTTCAGCCAGGTCACGATCTCGCGGTCCGGGAGTTCGAGCCCCGCGTCAGGCTCTGGGCTGATGGCTCGGAGCCTGGAGCCTGTTTCCGATTCTGTGTCTCCCTCTCTCTCTCTGCCCCTCCCCCGTTCATGCTCTGTCTCTCTCTGTCCCAAAAATAAATAAACGTTGAAAAAAAAAAAAATTAAAAAAAAAACAACAAAAAACTGTACCTGCCCCATGGATATGAAGTCTGCTACTCTTCAGATACTTTCCAGTTTCTCTTAGGCGAAACATAATCGATTATCTCTACATGTCCAATTCGCATAGTTTAAAAAATGCATTACCCAATAATGAAGATTAAGTTCCCATGAGCCAACATCCTAGCTTAAAAAATAAAACATTACCTAAACAATTGAAGTTCCTATTTCCCTTTCCCAGATTCTACCCTATACCTTCCCACACCTTTGCCCAAAGAGTAGTGTTTTTTCAAAATTAGGGATTTAGGGGCGCCTGGGTGGCTCAGTCGGTTAAACGTCCGACTTCGGCTCAGGTCACGATCTCACGGTCCGTGAGTTCGAGCCCCGTGTCGGGCTCTGTGCTGACAGCTCAGAGCCTGGAGCCTGTTTCAGATTCTGTGTCTCCCTCTCTCTCTGACCCTCCCCCGTTCATGCTCTGTCTCTCTCTGTCTCAAAAAAAAAATAAAAAATAAAAAATAAACAAAATTAGGGATTTATAATTTTATGCATGGCTTTTTGTTTTGCTTCATAAATATGAATCCCTCAACTATCTATAGTTGTTTGGCGTATTTTTAAACTTTACATTAACATCATCATAATATGTATATCCTTCTGTAGTTTGCTCTCTTCATTGACACTGAGTTTATAAGATTCATCCATGTTGATATAGGTTGTTCTGGTTCATTCATTTGCACTATTATATCATGTTTATTGTAGTCTATGCATAATTAAAATACAAAATTCATTTATCCATTTTCTTTTGTTGGACATCTGTGGTTTTACCAATTTTGGCTATTAAAGAATGCAACTATAAACATTATCATACAGGTGTCCTTGGGCATAGAAGCATTTGTGTCTTTAAGATATGTGCCCAGGAGTAGAGTAGCTGAGTCAAAGAGCGTGCACTTGTCCATCTGGCCTAGGCAATGCCAACTGGCCCTCAACAATTGTTTCATTAATCTGCAGGGTTGCCATCACAAAAGGTTTTAGTTTTTGACCATCCTTTGGGTATGAAATGGCCTCTCACACTAGTTTTAATTTGCTTAGCACGGAGTTTGAGCATCTTTTCAAACGTTCATAAGTTGATTAGCATTGAATTCTGTGAATTGCCTGTTCAAATCTTTTGCCTGCTTTTCTCTTTCTTGTCCATTGGCAGAAGTATTTAAATAAATCCTGGAAATGAATCCTTTGTTAAATGTATTATGTCCATCTTCTTCCAGTCTGTGTGCTGCCTATATGCTTTTCAAAAAGCTGTTTAATTTTGAAATAATAGAAGTCTCAATCTAAAAATAATGCAGAAAGTTCCCATCTACTCTTCTCTCAGCTTTCTCCAATTTCAAAACCCAAGAAGTTGACATTGGTATAGTACTATTAAATAAACTGCAGACTTTAATCAGATTCAGATTTTGTCAGTTTTTACAGGTACTCTTTTTTTTTAAGTTTATTTATTTACTTAGAGAGTGTGCAGGGGAGGGGCAGAGAGAGAGAGGGAGAGAAAGAATCACGAGCAGGCTCTGTACTGTCACTGTCAGCCTGGAGTCCGACATGAGATCATGACCTGAGCCAAAATCAAGAGTCAAATGTTCAACCAACTCAGCCACCCAGGCGCCCCTCATTTCCTACAGCTTTACAGTAAATCTTAGTGTTTGGTAGGTTAAGTCCTCCCATCTTATTCTTCACGTGTCTTTGTAGCTTTACCCATTGAACTTTTACAATCAGCTTGTCAGATTTCATGAAGTATCCTGTCAGGATTTTGTTGTAGTTGCATTGAATTTATATATTAATTAATAAAGATGTATTAATATATTAATTTGGAGAAAATTGACCCCTTTTACAATATTAAATCTCTTATTGTGGTGTATTCCTTCACTTATTTATTAATACATCTTTATTGCTACCTTTTGGTAGGTTTTATAACTTTGTGTAAATGTACATCTTTAAATTTATACATAGGCTTATTTTTTTTGGAAAGTTATATTTTTACAAACTAAATTTGTATAATTTCTTTGTTAAAATATGTAACTAAAATTCATTTCATGATAATGATCATATACCCAGTGGCCTTCTTGAGTGGTTTAATTAATTCAATAATTTGTCCTGTGTATATTCTTTGGAGTTTCGTACATAGACAACTGTTTTACCTGTTTATTTTGCCTTTTGTTGTTGTTGTTCTTTTTGTCTTTGTTGATCATGTCTATTGTATGTTTTATGTCTGAACTTCTGTTTAATATTTCCTTTCTCTTCTTACTTTGGGCTTATTTTATTATTCTTTTTCTGTTTTTGAGATAGATGCTTAACATTATTACGTTTCAGCCTTCCTTCTTGTCTAGTATAAGGATTTAAGACTATAGATGTTCTTGTATCCCTAACACATATTTGCAGCTTCTGTTCCACCTCTGAATCCTTACCTCTGGTACCTTGAACCCATAAGGCTTTGGTGTTTCATCACTATTTCTCCACTGCTGTGGTTGTGTGTGTCATGAGTGCTCTTTAGCAAGAAACTCACAAACGAAATTCTTACCCTTCCCTTTCCATTGCTTTTTTAGTGTAAACTCTCTCCTCCAACCAGTTTCTGGTTGATTTTGAGTGTTTTCCAATGACTTTAAGTAATTATTTCTTGTATTTATCCAGTTTCATCATTGTTTTCTGTAGGGGATTCTTGTGACCAATTCAATATATATATTTTGGACTTGAGATTTGGAAATTACTTCAAAATTACAGAAAATTTGCAAAAATAAAATTAGTACAGGGGCACCTGCGTGACTCAGTTGGCTAAGTATCCAACTCTTGATTTCGGCTCAAGTCATGGTCTCACAGCTTGTGAGATCGAGCCCCACATCGGGCTTGCTGATAGTGCAGAGCCTGCTTAGGATTCTTTGTTTCCTTCTCTCTCTGCCTCTCTCTCTCTCTCTCTCTCTCTCTCAAAATTAAATAAAAATTAAAAAATAAAATTAGTACAAAGAATACCTTATATCCTCTACACACACATATGTGTAAATATATATGGCATATATGTTTTTATAAAATAGCATCATAAAATTACCTATTAATATTTTACATTTGCTTGTGTGCTATCTTATGTACTTGTTCTCCCATCGCCTTCTCCCCTCTCCAGATGTATGTGGATATATTTATGTATATATATGTGTGCATGTAGGTTCATATGTGCATTTTGTTAAAAGATTTTTTTAAGGAGGGCAATGTTGTCATATAACCATGGTAGTTATCAACGTCAATAAATTTAACTTTGATACAGTAATGTTATCTAATATCTACTTCTCATATTATAATTTTGTCAGTAGACGCAGTAATACCTTTTTTTACTCTCCAGAACATCCAATCCAGGTTTAGGTAGCACATTGACATGTCATGTCTATTTAATCTCCCTTAATACAGATCATTTCAGTAACCTTTCCTGTCTTTTGGACACTGACATTTTAGAAATACACAGTCTTACAGTTCCTGTTTTTTATAAACTTCATTGAGATATAATTTATATACCATAAAATCTACTTATTGTAAGTTGCATTATTTTTGGTAAACGTTTATTGTTGTATGATCATTTCTTCCATTTAACTTTAGAATAGTCCATTGTTCCAAAAAGTTCCTTTCTGCCCATTTGCATCTATTCTTCCAGTGGTTCCTCCTAGGGAACCACTGATATGCTGTCTCTCTAGATTTGCTGTTTCTGGACTTTTTCTATAAATGGTATCATAAAATATATAGCTTTTTGTATCTGGCATAATGTTTTTGAGTTCATCCGGGTTGTGGCATGTATCAGTAATCCATTCCTTTTTATTTCCATATAATATTCCATTGTGTGAATAGAGCAATTTTGTTTACCCATTCACAGGTTGATGGATATGTGGGTGGTGTCTGCTTCTGGCTATTGTGAATAGTGCTGCTAAGAACAATCATGTACCAGTCTCGATGTGGGCATACATTTTCATTTTGGGGTAGATAAGTAGCTATAAAATTTCTGGATTGTATGCTTTGTTCACATTTAACTTTTTAAGAAGCTGCAAATTGTTTTCCAAAGTGGCTGTACATTTCTATTAGCATTTCTATGTTACATTTCCGTTTTCTATTTTTACATTTTCTGTTAGCAGGATGTTAGAGTTTCACTTTCTCTGCATCCTTGTCAGGACTTGGAATTGTCTCTAATTGTGATTATAAACATTCTGGTGGATGTGTAGTGGTATTTCACTGTGGTTTTAATTTGCATTTCCCTAGTACTGATGATGTTGATCTTTTCATGTGCTTAGAACCATTACATATCTTCTTTAATGAAATAGCTATTCAGTTCTTTTGCCCATTTTTCAATTGGATTGTTTTGTCTTTTTCACTTGTAAGAGTTGTTCATATATTTTAGACACAGTCCTATATCAGATATACAATTTTCACATACTTTCCACTCTATAAAATGAAGTTTCAGAAGACAAGTTTGTGGCTTGGCTTTTCACTCTCTTTAATGGTGTCTTTTCTTTCTTTTAAAAAAAATTTTTTTTTAATGTTTATTTATTTCTGAGACAGAGACAGAGCATGAGTGGGGGAGGGGCAGAGAGAGAGAGGGAGACACAGAATCCGAAGCAAGCTCCAGGCTCTGAGCTGTCAGCACAGAGCCCGACATGGGGCTCGAACTCACAAACCATGAGATCATGACCTGAGTCCAGTCATGACTTGAGCAACCGACTGAGCCACCCAGGCACCCCAATGGTGTCTTTTCAAGCATAAGTTTTACACTTTAGTGATGTCCAGTTTTTAAATGGATTGTGCTTTTGGTGGTGTAACTAAGAACTTTTTTTGCCTTTTGTTTGGAGTGTTCGGTTTGTTCATATTTAATACAATTATTGATTGCATTAAGCCTGCCATTTAGCTATTTGTTTTTTATATGTCTCATGGTTCTTTTTATTCCTCTCCCTTCCTTTTGGCACAAATATGGAGTTTTTGCAGTTATTTTCTTAGTGCAGCTCTAGGAATTGAAATATGCGTCTAATTTATCACAATCTAGTTAATAGTTTCAGTAAAATAGATATTTTATAAAGCCCACAATATGGTGTTATAGGCCTTTTATGATCATCTTAGGCACTTTAGAGAAGTTAAGAGAAGAAAAGAGAAAAATATACAGACATAGTCTTTTATATTCACTTACATATTTACCAGTGTTGATGGTCCTCATTTGTTCCTGTGGATTTGAGTTAGTGTCTGGTGTCATTTCTTTTCAGCCTGGAGGACTTACTTAGTATTTCTTGTAAGGCACATTTGCCAGCAATAGATACTTTCTGAGTACTTTTTAATCTGTGAATATCTTTGTATCAATTTTTTTCTTCTTTTTTTTAAATTTAAATTTTATTTTTAAGAGAGAGAGAGAGAGAGCGCGCGCGAGCATACACATGATTGGGGGAGGGGCAGAGAGAGAGGGAGACACAGAATCCGAAGCAGGCTCCAGGCTCCCAGCTGTCAGCACAGAGTCCGATGCAGGAGTTGAACTCATGAACTGTGAAGTCATGACCTAAGCTGAAGTCGGACACTGAACCCACTGAGCCATCCAGGCACCCCTATCAATTTCATTTTTGAGGGATACTTTTGTAAGAATAGAATTCTCCCTGGCTAGCTTTTCTTTCTTTTTCTTTTTTTTTTTTTTTAATTTATTTTGATAGAGAGTGTGCACATACATGCATGTGGGGTAGGGGCAGAGAGAGAGGGAGAGAAAGAATCCCAAGCAGGCCCCTATACTGTTAGCTCAGAGCCCAATGCAGGCTCGAACTTATGAACCATGAGATCATGGCCTGAGCAGAAATTGGAAGCTTAACCAACTGAGCCACCCAGGTGTCCCCTTCCTTGTTAACTTTTTAACCTTTATTTCAGCACTTTGAATAAATCACTCCACTGCTTTTTGGTCTCCATTACTTCTGATGAGAAGTTAGCACTAATCATACTGTTTCTTCCTGTGCATGTTGAATCATTTTCCTTTTACTGGTTTTAAGATTTTCTCTTTGTCTTTTTTTTCTGATAGTCAACAATCTGGCTATGATGTGTCTCTCTAGGACTTTATGTTTTTCTTGGGTTTGTTGAGCTTCTTGGATTTGCAGATTAATGTTTTTCATCAAATTTCAGACTTTTTAGTTACTATTTCTTTGGACATTTTTTTCCTGTTCTTTCTCTCTGTTGTCTCCTTCATGTGTCCACATTGCACATAGATTGGTTTATTCGATGGTGTCCCACAGGTTTCTGGGGCTCTTTGCTTTTCCTCGATCTTTCTTTCACCTGTTCTTCAGTTTAGGTAATTTCTATAGATTTATCTTCAACTTCATTGTTTCTGTTACCAACTCAAATATGCTGTTGGATCTCTCTAGTAATTTTGTAATTTCAGTTATTTGACTTTTTAATTCCAGAATTTCCTTTTACTCCTTTTTAATAGTTTTTATTCTTTATTGAGATTTTCTATTTCTTAAGTGGTCATACTTTCCTTTAAGTTTTTACACACTGTTTCTTTTAGTTCTTTAATTATATTCATAATACCAGCCTTGAATGCTCTTTTTCCCTCGTACATCAACATCTGGGCCACCCAGCAAAGTTTCTGTTGGCTACACTTTTTTCCTCCACATAGGTCACTCTTTCCTGTTTCTTTGAAAACTGGATATTTTAGATACTGCATTGTATCCCTTCTGGTATCTCATGTTTCCTGCCTAGATGTTGTTGCTGTTTTTGGTTTAGAAACATTTCTAACCTTAATACAGGGAATATGCTTTTTCTGTGAAGATGATGTTTCTGTGTGATTTGTTATTTTATTCTTGTGTTTATTTTTAATCCTGGCTTCCTGTTTTCAACCTTGTGTCTGCAGAGCTTAGTGAACTGTGACATTAGCAATAGGTTGTGTTCAAAGACTTTGAGCCAGTAAGGCTTCCTGCCTCTGCCACTGGATGAGTGTGTGGGGTGGGGAGCTCAAAGTTCAGATAGCTTTCAAGCCTTTTCTGGCCTTTTACTTTCCACTGACCCCTCTGATGTTTTCCTCTTTACTTGGTTGTAGCCTCTCTTATCAGGAGGGTTATGTGCATCAATCACATCAATCTCCCCTGCTTTTGCAAACAGCCTTTCAGTCAGCCAGGATTGTGTGGAGAGTTTATGAAGCCCTTCCCTGGCTCTCTCACTTTCAGGTTTCCCTTGCTACATTTCTGGATGGTCTACCAGTCTTTTTTGTTGTTGTTCCCAACCAAGACTGAACCTCAGACAGCAGCCCCTGGTGGCCTTCCGTGTTCATTTACCACCTAGATCACATTTATGGACAGTTCCACTGGGCATTGGTTTTTCACCTCCCGCTCAAATCAAGTGACTGCCCCTCTGGCAGCAGCAGCACTGATCATTCTATGGCCTGTCCTAGTATAACGACCACACCAACCAAGCTGGGGGATTGGAAGGGTGAGAGCAGCTCCAGGCAACAATGCTGCAGATTCCCACTTTTCTTATCTGGAGTTCAGTATGTTTCGTGAAGAAACACTTCTCAAGTTATTGTAGGTTTTTGATTGATTTCTGGAATTAAACTTTGTAGTCTGTCAGGTATTGTGAAAATAAGTTTTTAGTATGAGTTTTCCACATTGCCATAGAACAAGGGTCAAAAACTTTTTCTGTAAGGGGCTACATTAGTAAATATTTTAAGCTTTCCAAGTTATGTGCCCCATTGGTTGGTTGGTTGGCTTGCTTTTCTTTCTTTCCTTTCCTTTCCCCTTCCCTCTCCTCCTCTCTTCTCTCCTCCCCTCCCTTGCCCCTCCCCTTCCCCTCCCTTGCCCCTCCCCTTCCCCTCCCTTGCCCCTCCCCTTCCTTCTCTCTTCTTTCTTTCTTTTTTCTTCTTTCTTTCTTTCTCTCTTTCTTTCTTTCCTTCTTTCCTTCCTTCTTTTTCTTCCTTTCTCCCTCCCTCTCTCTCTCCCTCCCTCCCTCCCTCTCTCCCTCTCTCCCTCACTCCCTCTCTCCCTCTCTTTTTCTTTCTCCTTCCTTCCTTCCTTCCTTCCTTCCTTCCTTCCTTCCTTCCTTCCTTCCTTCC
>NW_024412425.1:2492736-2499003 GCF_014898765.1 Herpailurus yagouaroundi
TCCTTCCTTCCTTCCTTCCTTCCTTCCTTCCTTCCTTCCTTCCTTCCCCTAGAAAGGTAAAATCCATTTTTAGCTGGTGGGTCATACCAAAACAGGTTGCAGGCTGAATCTGGCTTACTAGACAAGTTTGCTAACTCCTGTACTTAAAAACGTAATGTTTAAATTCAAATGAAAAATAGCCATTTTTTATGGATGCAAGGATGTCTGAGTGGGAGACATGCTGTGATATAAACATATTATGAATGACCAACAGGCAGAGTAAAATGGCCCAGGCAACCCTACCTATGGCTACTCTGACTAAATATATTCTTTTTTCACCAGGATCAAAGCTAGAAATTCAACCTTATCCCCCCTGTCCGCTGGCATTCTCTAGTCAGCGAGGCCTCAGCCAACATGTGTGGCTCAGGCATCTTCCTCAGCTCTTCTCAAGTTACTGTGCAGGAAATCATCTCCGTCCGGGGAAACCCTATCCAGAAGATCAGAAACAGCAGCAGAAACAACTCTTTGATCAAGCCTGCTTGAGTGACAAAGCAGAAATTCAAGAGACAGAAGACTCCAAGCCCTTGTTCAGGAGAGTAAGCAGAAGAGGCACTTGGGAGATGTTGTCCAGCCCACTGCAAGAACAGCCAGTCAGGTCCAGGGAAGACAACACGGTGCTGGATATAGGGCCCAGCCTAGGCCAGAGGACAGACGTTGAGGAATCAGACAAAGGATCGCGTGGTGTAGAAGTCTCAAGATTTGGGACAGTCAAATGTGGGGAGTTTGGGCGAGGCTTTTTGAGGGAGTCAAACCTGCTCAGCCTCCAGAAGATGCATACAGGGGAGACACCTTACATGTACACTGAGTGGGGACAGGGCTTTAGCAACATGTCAATCCTCATAAAAAACCAGAAGAAACACTCTGGGGAAAAACCTTATGTGTGCAAGGAGTGTGGACGAGGCTTTACCTGGAGGTCAAACCTCATCACACACCAGAGGACACACTCAGGGGAGAAGCCTTATGTGTGCGAGGAGTGTGGACGAGGCTTCACCTGGAAGTCAAACCTCATCACACACCACAGGACACATTCAGGGGAGAAACCTTATGTGTGCGAGGAGTGTGGACGAGGCTTTACTTGGAAGTCAAACCTCTTCACACATCAAAGGACACATTCAGGGGTCAAGCCTTATATGTGCAAGGAATGTGGGCAGAGTTTTAGCCTGAAGTCAAACCTTATCACACACCAGAGGGCACACTCTGGGGAGAAGCCTTATATTTGCAAGGAATGTGGGCGTGGCTTTCGCCAGCATTCACATCTCATCAGACATAAGAGGACACATTCGGGAGAGAAGCCTTATGTGTGCAGGGAGTGTGAGCAGTGCTTTACCCAGAAGTCACATCTCAGTAGACACTTAAGGACACACACAGGAGAGAAGCCTTACGCGTGTGCGGAATGTGGGCGCCGTTTTAGTTGGAAATCAAACCTCAAGACACACCAGAGGACTCACTCCGGGGTTAAACCTTATGTATGCCTGGAGTGTGGGCAGTGCTTTAGCCTGAAGTCAAACCTCAACAAACACCAGAGGTCACACACGGGGGAGAAGCCATTTGTGTGCAGAGAATGTGGGCGAGGCTTTACCCGGAAGTCAACCCTTATCACACACCAGAGGACACACTCAGGGGAAAAGCCATTTGCGTGCAGGGAGTGTGGACGAGGCTTCAACGATAAGTCAACCCTCATCTCACACCAGAGAACACATTCAGGGGAAAAGCCTTTTGTGTGCAGGGAGTGTGGTAGAAGGTTTAGCCAGAAGCCAAACCTCTTTAGGCACAGGAGGGCACACTCGGGTCATATGCCCTTTGTGTGCAAAGAGTGTGGGCAGGGCTTCTGTGATAAGTTAACTCTCGTCACCCACCAGAAGGCACACTCCGGGGGAAAGCCTCACGTGTGCAGGGAGTGTGGGCAAGGCTTTAGCCGGCAGTCACACCTCGTTAGACATCAGAGGATACATTCAGGAGAGAAGCCTTACATTTGTAGGAAGTGTGGGCGAGGCTTTAGTCGGAAATCAAACCTCATCAGACATCAGAGGACACACTCAGGATAGACACCTTGTGTGTACAGCGAGTGTAGTGAAATCTTCAGTCAAGAGTCCTATTTCACAAGATGCCAGAAGTCACACCTAGTGGTTTTAGTAAGAAGTCAGCCATTACCAGACACCAAAGTGGAGACAGCTACTTACGTGTGACAGGAATGTTCACGAGCTCAATGGGAAGAGTCAACCTCTCCAGTCCGCCTGGAGAACTACTGGCTCATTTTCAGGAGCTCTGGCTTCCCCTAGTGGGGATGGTGGGTTGTGGAAGATCAGGTAACTTGATGGA
This sequence comes from Herpailurus yagouaroundi, assembly GCF_014898765.1. Classification (NCBI taxonomy): domain Eukaryota; kingdom Metazoa; phylum Chordata; class Mammalia; order Carnivora; family Felidae; genus Herpailurus; species Herpailurus yagouaroundi. The sequence goes on from NW_024412425.1 coordinate 2,495,095, forward strand.
GGGAGCACTTAGAAGTAGATTGAAATAAAGGAATGGAGACTATTCTAATGTCATTTCCTGAGAATATTTAAACCCTCCTTACACAGTAGCCTGGATGTTAGAGATAACAGCAATAATAGAGCTCGCCCCTTAAAATCTGTCTGACTTTCTGAGAACAAGGGACTTGACAGAGACCATTGCTGATTTAATCTTGCTTTCCCAGAGCAGGACCCAGCAGCAGTCAGCTTCAGGGAAGTTTGGGAAATGATGAATTCATGGAGACAGAGGTAGTACGTGGGTAGAAGAAGGTTTTATTATGCAAAAGGGCTTACAAGTGAGGAAGACCATGACTGTCCTAGCTCTAGGTTTTGGGAGGAAGTATCCATTTTTGCTTGCTTCCGGGGGCTGTCTCTGGTTTCCAGGTTGAATCCATACTGAAGATATTCTTATTTACCGATGTATTTAGACTAGAAATGTATTATATGCTTTTATGAAGAAAACTGATAGTAATTTTTGTGAATTTGACTTTCAAACCAAAAGTTAGAATATTGAAAAACAACTGTCGCCATGAACTTGACAGCTTTCCACTACTTAGTCTTTTGTGACAAGATTGCTGATGATATTAATGAATGTGATTTTGTAATACCATATAATGAAATACGTAAACATTTGGAAGATCTGCCTAACTCATTGAACAAGTATTTTCCAAGTGATTAGTGTGTGATGCTACAAAATCATCCATGGTGGTATTAAAGTATAAGATAGGCAAATGGATTTCAGTTTAAAAGATAAAGGTACCTGGCTGGCTGAGTCAGTAGAGCATGAAGCTCTTGATCTTGGAGTTGTGAGTTGGAGCCCCACCTTTAGGGATAGAGTTTACTTTAAAAAAGAAAAGAAAAACCAAAACCAAAAATTAAAATTAATACCAATCTTTAAAAAAAAAAAGAGATAAAGGCCAGATTCCACATTACAGTAACCTTTAAAAAATTATCACTTGTTGACTTTTGGTATACTTTGGTATAGTCAAAGAATAATATTAACAAATATCTGAAAAGGTCATTAAGATACATCTCCATTTTTTAAATTTGTACATGTGAGGTCATATTATTTATCTCAGCAAATTAAATGCAAGAGCACATATAAAATACTAGCTATATTAAGATTAAAGAGATTTTCAAAAATACAAGATAATGCCAGTCTTCTCACTGATCTATTTTTTTTTTAATTTTTTTGGTGGAAAATATTCAAACCCAAGTGAAAGTGAAGCACTTTACTTCTCATTTAAAGTGCATTGTTTCTAGATGTTTATGGTTTTGGGGTACCTGGCTGGCTCAGTCGGTGGAGCATGTGATTCTTGATCTCAGGGTTGTGAGTTCAAACCCCACACTGGGTGTAGAGATTACTTAAAAATAAAGGTTTTTTTAAAAAAACCAAACAGGTTTGGGGTTGCCTGGCTGGCTCAGTTGGTGGAGCATGCGACTCTTGATCTCAGGGTCATGAGTTCAAGTCCTGTGTTGGGTGTGGAGCTTAACAACAAAACGTTTAGATGTTTATGGTCTATATCTCACAGCAAAAAATACTTCACACACACTTAAACACCAAAAAAAAAAAAAAAAGTTACCTAACATACTATTATACTTAATATAATTTAAACTAGGCATGGGGCACCTGGCTGGCTCGGTTGGTGGAGCATGAGAATATTCATCTCTGCGTCATGATTTCGTCCCCATGTTGGGTGTAGAGATTACTAAAAAAAAAAAATAAACTTAAAAAAATTTAAACTAGACATAGAAGAAAATTACCAAATAACACAAATGCAAAGGAAATGCTTGTTAACACCCACTGGCAGATGTAAACCTACAATTGAAGTATGCTGCTCTATCTAGACAAAACACACAAATCTTGGGGAATGCTCATTGCTAGAACTAAATTATATAATTACTTAATCTCTGTGCCTGTCGCTATGTCTCTTCCTGAATATTCTTGCCAATTTTTCTATTTTTTATTAAAATCTATTCTTTTAATCTTTTCAATGTGTTTTTAACTTATATTTTGTTAATTTTTGTTAATATTTACTAATATCTTGAAGCTAGTTTTTATTAATTGCTTTTTGAAGCTTATTTAATCATACTTCAGGTTTTTTTTTTACCTTTTCCTTTTTATTTTCTTCTGAAAGTCAAATCAGTTATAATTTTTATCTTTGTTTTCTCTTTTAGCCAAGAATTACTATTTCTACAAATGGCTAGATGGATGTATTCATTTTTACACTCTCCTAGTATTTAGTTTTTTTTAATGTTGTAGCATTATAGTCAATATATTTTTGTAGTTTCTTCCATTTCATTTTATTAAAAAATGTTAATGTATTTATTTAAATTCAAGTTAGTTAACATACGATGTAGTATTGGCTTCAGGATAGAACCCAGTGATTCATCACTTCATATGACACCTAGTGCTCATCCCAACAAATGCCCTCCTTAATGCCCATCACCCATTTAGCCCATCCTCAACCCACCTCCCCTCCAGCAACCCTGTTTGTTCTCTGTATTTAAAAGTCTCTTATGGTTTGCCTCCCTCTCTGTTTTTGTCTTATTTTTCCTTCCCTTCTCCTATGTTTATTTGTTTGGTTTCTTAAATTCCACATATGAGTGAAATCATATGGTATTTGTTTTTCTCTGACTTATTTTGCTTAGCATAATACACTCTAGTTCCATCCACATTGTTGCAAATGGCAAGATTTCATTCTTTTTGATCACCAAGTAGTATTCCATTGTATGTATGTATGTATCTTCTCTGTGCATTCATCTGTGGATGGACATTTGGGCTCTTTCCATACTTTGGCTATTGTGGATAGCACTGCTTTATAAACATTGGGTGGGGTACGTGTGTCCCTTCAAATCAGCGTTTTTGATTCCTTTGGATAAATACCTAATAGTGCAATTGCTGGGTCATAGGGTAGTTCTATTTTTAATTTTTTGAGGAACCTCCATGCTGTTTTCCAGAGTGGACTTCCAGTTTAATTCATAAAGTTTAGTTTTGAATCTAATCAAGCTCTGAATTTTCATGTATATCTTTTTTTTTTTTTTTTATTTTTTTTTTTTTTTAGTTTATTTATTTTGAGAGAGAATAGGGGAGGGTCAGAGAGACAGTGAGAGAGAGAATCCCAAGCAGGCTCCACACTGTCAGTGCAGAGCCCAATATAGGGCTTGAACTCACAAAATGAGATCGTGACCTGAGCTGAAACTGAGAGTCAGATGCTTAACTGACTGAGCCACCCAGGCACCCCACTTTTCATGAGTATCTTAAAAAGCAAGTATGTAACATGAGTATGTGTATTTTAACAATATTATACCAAAATTAACACAAAAGGTTATAAATGTTGATGTTTTCCTATATCGTTACCTTATTCTCCTGTTGTTTTAATTTCATATTTATTTCTCTGTTAACATGTGAAATTAGATTTGTAATGTAAAATAGATACAAGTAATATTAACAGAATAAGCACCATTGTACTCACCCCAGAAGAAGTAGTAAGCCTTAATTATTTTTAAAAACTTAGCACTTCCATTTCTGTAAGTGAAATAGTCAATAAATTTATGATCATGTTAAACATTTTTCCATGTATTGCCATCAAATTTTGCTTAATACATTTCAAGGCTATTTTATTTAGATCTATAGAAATTAATAAAATTTCTTCTTGATGGATTTTCTCTTTTAAAACCATTGAGCAACCCCAGGTCCCATTCAGTGCTTCTAATTAGTCTGTTCTCAATACTGTTTGCATTTGCCTTTTTTGGTAGTATTTGCTATACTCACTTTTTCATTTTCATCTTGATATTCTTGTTTTGTGAATAGAGCATCCTATTCAAGTACTGGAAGCCACAGTCAGAACAATTAGGTAAGAAAGATAAATAAATAAAAGCATCTAAATTG